>NW_006408530.1:461748-463435 GCF_000296735.1 Chrysochloris asiatica | reverse complement strand
TGATATGCAGATGATACAGCCTTGTTTGTCGATAGCAAATAGGATTTAAAATACATACTGATGAAGATCAAAGAGCACAGCTTTCTGTATGGATTGCACCTCAATGTAAAGACAACAAAAATCCTCACAACTGGACCAATAAATAACATTAAGATAAATGGAGATAAAATTGAAGCTGTCAAATATTTCATTTTGCTTGGCTCAATGATCAACACTTATGGAAGCAGCAGTCAAGAAATCAAAAGACATATTGCATTGGGAAAATCTGTCGCTTAAGACCTCTTTAAAGTGTTCAAGAGCAAAGATGTCAGTTTGAGGACTGAGGTGTGCCTGACTCAAGCCATAGTGTTTTCAATAGCCTCATATGCATGTGAAAGTTGAACCATGAACAAGGAAGACCATAGAAGAACAACGCATTTGATGTCATGGTGTTGGAGGACAATATTGAAAGTACCATGGACTGCCAGAAAAACAAGCAAATCTGTGTTGGAAGACATACATCCAGAATGCTTTTAGAAGCCAGGATGGCCAGATGATAGATTTCTTATATTTTGGACATATTATCAGGAGGGACCTGTCCCTTGAGAAAGACATCATGCTTGGTAAAATGGAGGGCCAGGGAAAAAGAAGAGGGCTTCCAATGAGATCGACTGGAATAGTGTCAGTAGCAATGGACTCACATGTAACAATTGTGAAGTTGGTGCAGGATCGGTCAATGTTTCTTTCTGTTGTGCATAGGGTTGCTATGAGTCAGTACTGACTTGATGACACCTAACAACAGCAACAACGTGTACACATAACTATGGATCACTGTGGTTCTGTAGGATAATCATTGGATTGCTATTTTAGGCTGGGTTCTCTAGAGAAGTAAAACCAGTAAAACGTATTTATGTATATATATGTTGTTGTTGTTAAGTGCCATCGAGTCGGTTTCGACCCATAGCGACCCTGAACAGGGTTTCCGAGGCTGTAAATCTTTACGGGAGCAGATCGCCTCATCTTTCTCCCACGGAGCAGCTGGTAGTTTCGAACTGCGGACCTTGTGGTTCGCAGCCCGACTCGTAACCACTACGCTACCAGAGCTGAGTCATTTCCTTGATACAGACTTCTCTCTCTATATACATACTTTCCTTGATACAGACTTCTCTCTCTCTATACATACATATGTATGTATAGAGAGAGAGAAGTCTGTATCAAGGAAATGACTCACACAGTTGTACAGGTGGGAGAATCCCAAGTCCAGGTTAGGCCAACCAAGATCCACAGGCATGCAGGCTGACTGGGAATCAGGTAGGCAGGCAGTAAGGCAGGCCCAGAAGCTAAAAACACAGACGACTGTTGAGGATTTCCAGGATTGGCTGTTAATAAAGTAAGGAACCGGAGGTAGGAGGATGAGCCAGATTCAAGATTCAGACCCAGCAGAGAGCAAGTAAGCATTGCCTGCGTGCCTAATATATTGGAAGGAAGCCACACCCCTAAGGCAACTTTCTTACAATTGATTTGCCGCTTATAGAAGAAATCTTTGTAGAGTTGATTACGGTCCAGTCAAGTTGACACAAAACCTTAACTATCACAACTGGTAACCACAAGGTTGGCAGTTGGAGCCCACTAGGCTTCCTACTTCTGCAAAAATTTATAGCTTTGGAAACCCTATGTAGGGTTGCAATGATTCAGAACTAACTCAACG
>NW_006408530.1:403422-461648 GCF_000296735.1 Chrysochloris asiatica | reverse complement strand
TACTATGTGTATAATATATATAATATGTATATATATACACATACTAATTTTTACCAGAATAATTATCATTTTATGCTTTACATTTAAGTCTTTAATTCATCTGTAGCATATCTTTGTGTTTTGCGGTGAGGAAGGGATACAATTATTTTCCAGTTGAATGGTCGGTTGTGACAATGATGTGTAACTTACAACACACTCTCATATCGATATGAAATATCATGAATGTCACTTATATTTAAACTTATTTCTTCACTGTCTATTCAGTTGCAGTGATCTGCTTTTCTGTTTCCAAATTAAGATCATACTTAAAAGTATATACTTTTTTGTATTTTTTAATCCAGAAATGTAATTCCTCCCTCACTATTCTACTTCTTCATAATTAAATATCATGTTTGCAGACGTCTACTGTCCTAAAAGAAATGTAAGATTTTGTAAGAGTCATTTTTGAGATTCTAAATGCAATTGTAAGAAACATACACAATAATTTTAGGAGAATTCCATGATACTTTCTCTCCTTCAAACTGATTTGAATGATATGATCAGTTCATGGCAAGTTACATAGCTTGTTTTCTGGTTCATAGTTATAATACTATGCAAAGTAATTATAACTAAAAAACGAAGGGCTCACCTTCTCAAAGTCATTGAACACTAAGAAAATCTATGAATTTGTAAGTTTCTTCACCAGGAATCATATGTGAAAAGAAAGGAAGGATGTATATACAGTGTTAAGCACAGTGTTTGTTTTTCATAAATCTAAATCTGTTCTAATTTGGATTTCAAATTTACACTAAAATATATCATTTTTTATTTTTAGTTTTAAAGCAAAAGTCATGGTGTCTTCAAAATTGCATTGTATTTTGTGACTTTGGGCAACTGAAAGGCTAAGTTTTATATACACTGTTGTTGTTAAGTGACATTGAGTCAGTTCCAAATCATAGTGACCTTGTATAGGGTTTCTGAGGAGTGACTGGTGAGTTTGAACCACTAACCTTACACTTCAAATGATCTTGTTGTCCAGTGCTTATCCCATAGCACCATGCCAGGACTCTAAGCGCTTAACCATTGTACCACCTCTGCTCATTGCTCAATGTCCTACATGTGATTTCAAATTGCCCTCCAAAGATGTTGTACCAATTCTCAGACATTGTCACCAGTAGTGTGACAGAATGTCTGCTTTCTAGCACCACTGTTATTGTTGTGTGTAGTTAAGTCAGTTCTGACTCATAGAGACCTTGTATAGGGTTTCCAAGAGTGGCTGGTAGATTTGAACTGTCGACCTCAAGGTTAACAAAACTCACCAGCCACTCCTTGGAATTCCTATACAGGGTCACTGTGAGTCAGAATCAACTTGAAGGCACTTAACAACAACAACATACCTCATGTAGCCATTCTAGATTAAGATATAGCAAATTTCCATCAGCTTGGAAGTTTCCTTCATGCTCCTTCTTTGTCAATACCCACTTCCCAGGAAGTAACAATATTCTGACTTTTATCACCATAAATTAAATTGACCAGCTCTTGGAACTTCTTATAAATATAGTTGTTGTTGTTGTTGTTGTTAAGTGCCTTCAAGTCAGTTCTGACTCATATCGACCTTGTGTAGGGTTTCCAAGGTTTTAAAGTCTTTGCGGGAGCAGGAAGCCTCATCTTTCTCCTCCAGAGCAGCTTGTGGGCTTGAACAGTGATCTTGTGGTTCGCAATCCAGTACTTATGAAATAGAACCACTGTGCTCCCTTAACATAATCATACATACCTACTATTTGTGTCTGGCTTCTTTCACTTAACCTAATGTCTGTAAATTTCATCCATGTTGTTACATGCCATAAGGTATGTCCTCTTCTTTACTTGCTAGAGGTAGTCTAGGATTACGTTGGGTTTATTCTAAAAGACAACTTTAACTTTTGCATTTCTTAAAAATCTGGAGTAGTGGTTTGGTATCAGTGTAGTTTAAAGGCTTTGAATGCCATTCTTGTGAAATGTATCAGGATGGGGTTGAGCTAGGTAATTACCTTAATCCAACTGAAATAGTTGGTCACAGTATCCATTAGATGAGCATCTTGAGTCCAACTTGAACATGCAGTCAACCTGAACAAAATGAGCTCAGTCACAGAGGGCCAGATTTCTTAATTAGTTCTCAGTGGCAAGAACATTTTATGTTTCCAAAAGTCAAATACAAATTCTACAAGTGACACAATTCAAGAAGACTTCATAAGGGTGAATTAAGCCAGACCTCCCACTGTCATCTGCAGCATCTGAAACCATATTCATTTATTTCTCACTGCTAGTGTTCTTAGAAGCACCAATATGCTATAATAAAAAAGCAATAACTAACTTTATAGTGTTATTATTTCATTAAGTAATATAGTACAGTTCCTCCGCTTGACCTTTGTCAGGCTGTTGTCTCTTGTTTTTACCTTCTCCCCTCTATTCTATGTTTTCCTCTCTTTCTCTTTTTAAATCAAAAGAAGTATACTTAGACTATAAATCTCTCTCAGTACATCTTATTCAATCAATCCATTTATAATCACACACATTTTTTCAAAGCAGAAAGTATTTTAAAAAGCAAGAAACAAAATATAAATACATTTTTTGTTTTTATTTGTTGGCTTAGTTTCATTTGATGTGAGGCAAATTATTTGTGGTTTAGAGACTGTATTTATAAATGTTAGTAACAGAATGTGGTGATACAATGTGTTGACACTTTTTTTTTAAATTACCACTGCCGTTAATAATGAATGCAAACCTTCCAAGGCTCAAACACACATCTTCTGAAACTTCACTGGGGAGATGGTAATCTACCAGTGAGTCATGCTATAGGGGACCAATTCCTTTTATCCTCAATTATTACTGTGGGGACCTTCCTTCCTGGAGTTGCTTTATCCCATTCTCATATTGGTAAATTGCTATTGTTACTTTTATTTTAAAGTGTTTTTTCATTAACCTCAGCAGCATCTCCTTTGATAAACGAGGATGCACGAATAACCAAAGGAAATGTAATGAGCATTAAAATGATTCCTACTTTGGTATTTCTCTGAAGCTTCGTACCTCATCAATGATTTGATTTTAGTTTCAAGTTTTAGTGTTATCATTTAGTTGAATTGTGCAAATCATTTACATTTCTCTGCAATGAAAATATCCACTCCTGTAACTTGATAGGTCAAATGATCCAGATAGTTATATTTCCTTTGGTCTGAATATTATAAATTGATCATTAAAAAAAAAAGTTTGAAATCCAACATAGATAAATTTTAGAGAGAAACAAAAATTATAGTAATATTTTATTAGCACTTATCTAGAAACATATTGCTAAAATGAGGTATGTCTTTATTGCAAAGCATCTCACTTTGACAACTCAAACAGCTCCCAATGTTTCTTGCTTGTTGTTGTTAAGTGCCTTTGAGTTGGTCCCAACTCAGAGACCCTGTGAAAGAATTCCAAGGAGCGGCTGGTGAGTTTGAGCAACCAACCTTGTGGTTCAAATTGGCCTTAGGGTTTCTTCCTCAGCACCACACCAGGACTCCAGGTAGAAATATGAACACAAGAGTGGAGGCTCAAGGTAGGTCTTCCAACATAAAGGGTAGCCGTCTAAATGATTTTAGGTACCAACAGGGTCGCTATGGGTCGGAACCGACTCTACGGCACTTAACAGCCAACAACCAATTAAGAATTATGGAGTTCTGGTGTGGCACTGTGGGTTAATGCACCAGACTGCAAAGCCGTTTGAACTGCAGCGTCGGTGGTTCAAGCTCACCAGCTGCTCTTTGGAAACCCTATACAGGGTTGCTATGGGTCGGAAGCGATTCGTCGGCACTTAACAGCAACAGTAGATGTGTCGCTGTAGGGGACTGCAAGGTTTATTTGAACAGCAAGGTGGCGGTTCAAACCCACCAGCCAGTCTCCTCGGAAATCTTATTATGTAGTGCAGTCGAGACAGTTCCAACTCAGAGATCCTATACAGGGTTTCTGAGGATCAACTGGTGGTTATGAGTCGGAAACAACTAGAAGGCACTTACCAACAAAAACATTAAGAATCATAAGTGTAGTGGGTTACCCCTTGTACTGCTAACTGCAAAGTCAGCAGTTTGAATCTACCAGTTGCTCTGCAGGAAAAAGATGAAGCTTTCTGCTCCACTAAAGATTTATAATCTCAGACATTATATAGGGGCACTATGAGTCAGTACACAAGCACCAACACCATTAAGAATGATAAGGAACCCTGGTGGTGTAGTGGTTAAAAACTCAGCTGATAAGTGAAAGATTGGTGGTTCGAACCCATCAGCTACTCTTATGGCAGCCTATTTCCATAAAGATTGCAACCTTGGAAACTGGATGGGCATTTCCACTTTTCTTATAGGGTCACCAGAAACCATAATTAACTTCACAGCAATGGAATATTAAGCATACTTAATATACAAAAACGACCACTACATGTCAAAATAAAGCTGCTTATTCCCCTTCTGGACTCATGGTATGCTGCTATATGACAAGCACTGTACTGCTAACAGAAAGGTCAGTGCTTAAAGCCCATTAGTTGGTCCTTGAAATCCCTATGTTGTTGTTGGTATGTGCCTTACAGTCGGTTCCGACTCTGTACAGGGTTTCCGAGAGTGTAAATCTTTACGGGAGTAGAAAGCCTCATCTTTCTCCCGCGGAACAGCTGGTAGTTTCGAACTGCTGACCTTGTGTTTCGCAGCCCGATTCGTAACCACTACGCTACCAGAGCTCCTTTGAAATCCCTATAGAGAGGGTTGCTATGAGCCAGAACCATCTCGTCGAAAGTTAACAGCAACATCCCCTTCTGGCTGCCTCTGAGCCATTTTTCTGTTTGGTAAATGTGACTGTTTGACATTGCTCCACATCTGATCCTTCACTGCATGCCCAGTAACCTACTCTGGCTATAGCCCTTTCCAGTAAATCGTGCCTTTGGCAAATGAGAAATAGATAATCAAGCCCGAAGAAAACGATTAGGCTACCTGTGGCTAAGGAGTCCTTCCTGGTGTGCGTGCGCTGTAGGTTAATGCGCTGGACTGCAAAGTCGTTTGAACTGCAGTGTGGACAGTTCAAGCTCATCAATCACTCCTTGGAAACCCTATACAGGGTCGCTATGGGTCAGAACCGACTCAACAGCACTTACCAACAGCAACAACAAGCAGTGACTAAAGCTGAACCATTTGAAATAAAAAAAGAATAATAATTGCAATTTGTTGCTGTTGTTAGGTGTCGTTGTGTCGGTTCTGACTCATAACAACTCTGCCTGGGGTTTTTGAGCAGCAGAAAACTTTATCTTTCATCTTTTTCCCGTGGAGCGGCTGGTGGACTCAAACTGCCAACTTTGTGGTTAGCAGTCCAGTGCTTATCCTCTAGAATCACTGCAGTCCCAATTGGTTGATACACATTGAATAGATGAAGATCTAAAAAAAAAAAAAAGGTTGCCTTAGTGCTAGTACTGGAGATGACTTGAACACTAATTCTTGCTCTAAATTATGGTAATTTAAGGGAAAGATTGAAGTATCTAACTTACCTTTTAAGTAGAAATTATATTGCAGTGTAGCCAGTTGATTAAGGAATACTCTTCATCCAAAGGAATGCCAGCTACCAAGTTTAGAAGCAATTATATAAAAATATGTCAACAGCAAGAAAAGCATAATATTAATAAAATTGTATAACAGAGTATTCATATGTTGATGTTCATGCTATAATTCTCCCCCCCCCCACACACAGGTTTGAAATTTTTTGTAATAAAAAATGTCACATCAGGCCAACAAGCAGAAAATAAAGCTAGAAAGAACATAATTTGGGTTAAAGAGGTGTACTTTCAAAAAAAAAAAAAAAAGTTCACAACATTTAGAAACCATAATTAAAATTAGCACCCTTAAGGGCAGTTTCATTTGGGTAAGAAGAGGGATGAAACAAATTCTTCTCTCAGTTCAATAAATCAAGGAAACATCTCTCAATTGCTTTCACTTCAAACAACTGTGTTTTTGAATAATAAAACAGTTAATAAAAGACCTCTTAGTTAAAAGCTGTTACTCTGGTAACGTAGTGGTTATGAATCAGACTGCGAACCTTAAGGTCAGCAGTTCGAAACTACCAGCTGTTCTGCCGGAGAAAGATGAGGCTTTCTAGTCTTCCTCGGAAACCCTGTATAGGGTCATTATGGTCAGAATCAGCTTGACAGCACTTAACAACAACAACCCATCTTATAAGACTATGAGACTAAATCCAACACCTGTATGCTCTACTTTGGTCACAACCAGAGGTCTACTGCCTTACAAAGAGAATACCTTTGCTAGAGGTAGCTATAAATTCAGCATTATTTATTAGTGTCCCAATTTTTAAACTTTAGTAACATTTCCTTAGGGAGTCCTGGTGTGGCGCTGTGGGATAAAGCCCTGTACCACAGGGTCGGTTTGAGCCACAAGGTCAGTGCCAGCTGTTCCTTGGAAACCCTATACAGGGTTGCTATGAGTTGGAACCGACTTGACAGCACTTAATAACAACAAGCGTTGAATGGAGTGTTGGTTTAGGGCTGTAGCATAAGCCCTGGACTTCTAACCACAAGGCTGATGGCTCAAATCCAGCACTTGGAAATCCTATATGTGATCACTGAGTCGGAAGAGACTCAGTGTCACTTTAACAGCATATATACCAATGATTGCTTACATTTTTTTTCTTCCAGCTATTTTTCTGCTATTATAGTGTTTTAATGATTTACTCTTTATATTTTGATATCTAATAAAATAAGTAATCTCTTTTAAAATTTTTATCCAGATGATATTTAGAACTATGTTAATAATTTCTCTAAAAACATTGTTATTGTAAAATTTGGTTTGTATTAAATCTATTTGTTATATTAGAGACTGACAGATAATGAAACATTTGATGCCCTTACTTTTTTTCTCCCATATTTATCTGTAAGCTCATACTTACATCTATCTAAATATATTCTCTAAATGCCTATGTAGGTAGATATTTACATACATTTTTAAAAGCATGCATAGACACATGTACATATATGACATATATTTGTCAAGGCTAAAATCCTAACTAAATGTCTTCATTAGGGAAAATGAGTGGAAAACATTCACAAGGATCCTTCCAATTGCACCACACACATTTAATTACAATTTTGTGCATTAATTGAATCAATTAGTGATTAATAGTAACTGTAATTTACATTTACATTTCAGAGGTGTATTTAAATATTACTAAAATGTAAGAAGCTCTGGTTGCGTAGTGGTTATGAATCGGGCTGGGATTTGCAAAGTCAGCAGTTCGAAACTACCAGCTGTTCCATGGGAGACAGATGAGGCTTTCTGCTCCCATAAAGATTTACAGCCTCGGAAACCCTGTACAGGGTAGCTATGAGTTGGAACTGACTCCACGGCACACAACAACAACAACAATGTTGGCGTTATAGGATCAGCACTGGACTACAAACCACAAGGTTGGCATTTCAAACCCACCAGCTGTTCCTTGGAAAACCTACAAAGGGTTGCTGTGAGTTGGAACTGACCCAATGGCTCTTAACAACAGCAATATTGCAGCTTCTGTAGTTAATAAATTTAAGAGTTTTGGATTTAAAGAAAACTGGTTCTGAATTCTTGCCTGAGATACTTACCAGCTCTATGGCCTCAACATAGTACACTTTAAGATAAGGAATATTGCTAAACCCCAGTTGTCTGCTCATAAAATGGAAAAACTCATATAGCCCACATCTGAGGGTGATTGTGAGAATTTGAGTGATGTATGTAAAAATAAGAATCCCAGTGCCTGGATTACAGTAAACCCTCCATTGCTCCTTAATAATACCGATTTTTTTCAGTCTAGAATATAAGCAACCACCAAAATTTCAATGAAAGTCTTTGTTGTTAAGTGCTATCAAGTTGGCTCAGACTCACAGAGAGCCTGTTTAGGATTTCCAAGGAGCTGCTGGTGGGTTTGATCCACTGACCTTGTGGTTAGCAGTCCAGCGCATATACTACAACACAACACCAGAACTCCAGTCCTCCAAAATTAAGAGTCTTTAGAAAATAAAACCTGAAGAAAACAATTTACATTTAACTTCTATCCTACTTGTGAGTATTAACTAAAAATGATTGTCAAGTTACCTGTCATTCTCTCTGTGCTCCATCTGTGAACTCTGTCCAATTCCTTCTGTACCCTTTACACGTTTTTCTTGGACTCAGACTCTCATCCTTTTCTAGTACTTCATTTCTCTTTCATCCAATCCAATTTCGCCTACTCAGAGAACAAAGTATTAAGCATCATGAAACTGGTTGAAACATGGGTGAAATCAATCATAGGTCTATCAACTACTCTGCCCTTCCTCCTGTTTTTGTCTTCACATAATAAAATCTTAAAGGCATGGATACACCTGAAACTGTATATTCAATCTCTGCTAAATTTTGGAGCCTCATTTCAGTGCAAACATATGTGACAGCTATAGACTAAATAGGCTATTGACCATAGAAAAAAGGCTTTATTTAAAGAAAAATTGAAGACTAATAAGTACTAGCTGTATGATTCATTAAATAGAAGCTTTATGAACAAGATTCTACTGATATATTTATTTAGAAACAATGCACAAGCTCTTATAAACTTCCTGTCTTTATTACAATTACCATGATGGGCACATATTGACTGAACTTGAATTTTTATCCATAAATATAATACCCATCTACTCCATGTTTGCATAAGAAATTAAAAACATTATTCTTTTGTGATTTACACTAGAAAATCTTAGTTCAGACAATGATTTTAACTTAAGGTATCAATGTTAAAAGGATTCTCATTAATAAAAGTGTAGACAAAATGATATACAGAGATTTCTCTTAATTAACTATTGTTTGTTTTTCCGACCACTGAAAATAATAGATTGCATTTTAACAACTTCATTCAGGATTCTAGAGTCAAAAATTTAAATTAGATCTTTTCTTCAAAACAGTGCTTTAAAAATATATTCTTGATTATAAAATTTAACAAAAGGCTAAGCATTAGTTTAATTTCTCTTATTTACATTTCTTAGTTTTTATTTCCTTAAACCAAGTTGATCAAAACTATGACATTTCTACAAACTGGCAGAAACATTTAAGTGCCATAAAACTCAGAATTCTTGACCATCTTTTATTGAGCAATGGTCCTTAAGTGATGACATCCATTGTCAAAGGCATCTTTCAAAATAATATAGCAATTTTTGAAAGAGAAACGAGATTGTCTTCTTAAGTAATATAACCCGTGTGCAATTTTCTCTCTCTTTTTTGACCCTCTTTATTTCCTGTGGGTTTTAAGTAAAGACCTCCAATTTAAAAACTATTATTCTGTGGGAACTGCTTTTCCCCTTGCCCCCATTCTAACCTTGCTGTAATCTTTGCCCCGTTATTTTCTGACTTTTCCACTTTGCTTAGCACTATGCTGCACTTAGGCTATAACCAAGATATGTATGTGAGTGTATGATGTACATACAATAGTTAGGGTAAGTAATCTTAAAAATATTAAATATCAACCTGTTTTTACTTTTACACTGTCACAATCCAAAGTATTTTTCCTTATGATTTTTTAAAACTGTACAGATTTCTATGAAACTGCATTTTAAAATATGGGATTATCTTTGAAATAATGATTAATAAATGTTTATTTAGATCCACAGGTGCATGGCCTTATACTAATAGTGTAGAAGGATCATAGTAATGCAGAGAAGATAGATTCCTTGGAGTACATGTTCAATCTAATTCAAATTGATATACACAGTCAAGAAGCAAGTTCTGGTCACATCAAACCTTGATCATCTTCGCCTGGTTGAGGAGGCTTATTAGAGGAAATGAACTTTCAGTGTTTCATACTAGGGTGCACAAAGAGTCTCCAGAGTACATGGTTATTAATAGGGAATGAATTTTCAATATTCCCTATATTCTCTTTCCCAAAACTGCCTGAGAAGTTACTATAGGTCTAGATTGCCCTTATCCATCTACCCTTGTCCTTTCTCTTACTACTCAAGAGAAAGGTTTACAATGCACACTGCTTTAATTACAGACCCCCTGATTTAAAACAAGGGGTAATATGATATGATAAATCCTTTAACCAAAGAATCATAAACAACCCACATTGATTTATTAAGAGATACATTTACAATAAAATTTTACTCCTTAGAATGACTGTTTATCAAGATTTAAAATCTATTTTTAATTTTTAAAATAAATTCTTATTAATAAAGAAGAAATATTTTAATTATGCATTATATGTATTTTGATAGTTATGGTCATAGAAAAAATTTAAGAAATAAAATTATAAACATTATTGCAGAGATGTGATACAGTGACCAATACATGAACATAAAACTCTATTTACTTTCACATGATTTTCTGTGGTGGTGTCGATCCTGACTCATAGCAACCCTCTCTAGTGTTTCCCAGGCTGTAACTCTTTATGGGAGCAGAAAGCCTTATCTTTCTCCCATGGATCACCTGGTTGACTCAAGCTGCTGACCTTGAGGTGAGCAGCCCAATGTGTAACCCTATAGAGAAAGTGAAATAATAATACCACTTGAAGAAAAAAAATGTGCATCATAAAATTTCCAACTCTTAAAAATCAGTTTATTCTTTTAAATGTATAATCATGGGTCTCAAATGTACATGGTATTTGCATTTTATCAAAAGAGTAATGAAATATTTTATTTTAAAAATACCAATATTTATAAAATGGTATCTTTTGAGAACTAATTAATTGTATGAATAAAATGTGTCAAAAATGCTCAAAGGTATGCATAATTAACAAAGTTTAACTTGGGATACTAAATCCAACTGTTTAAAGACCTTACACAGAAGGCTAGTTTCTGTTTTGTAGTGATGTGGTTTCTTCTAGTATTAAAACTACCTGGCTTTAGTTATGTATTTCAGTAATCTTATGATAAAACAAAAGAACATTTCTATCATGGAACTTTTAAATGAGTACACAGTTTATCTAAATCTTAATTAGGAAATTGACAGAATAATTTATCAGTGGGTTTGGGGATATACTTCGTTTTTCACTTTCAGTAATTTCAGCAGGATGTAATAAACTGTTTGTTTTCTAAATACAGGTTTATTCTATTGGTTCTTGCTAGTTATGGGTTGCTAGTTTCCTGTTGCCACTTTTAGTTTTAGAGTGCCAATCTAGCTCAATTTGTCCATCACAGCAATATTACTTTTGGAGTAAAAATGGACAGACACTGTGTACAATCCTAAAATCTGCGTGTTGCCAGAGTCAGGTCCTAAACTAGAAAATTTAACTTTCTAAATATTCTCATTCAAAAAAAATCATAATTCACCTGCTGTTCAACATTCTTTCATGTCAATTTATAGGAATTAATGAATGACTAAATTATAGATGTTAATGGTGTTATAATATGTTACTGATATAAAATCAAAGACACATGACATGTCTAAATAATAATGCGTATTTATTTGTTTATGCAAGAAGCTCTAGTAGCATAGTGGTTACAAATCGGGCTGCTAATCTCAAGGTCAGCAGTTAGAAACTACCAGCAGTTTCTTGGGAGAACGGTGAGGCTTTTTGCTCCATAAAGATTTACAGCCTCGAAAACCCTATACAGGGTTGTTGTGAGTTGGAACCAACTCCATGGCACATAACCACCACTACCATGTTTTTTACATATCCGTATATTTTCCTCTCATTCCATCTTGAATAATGGTTGTATCTTTAATATACCAGAAGAGTAATTAAAATTCATACTGTTATGTAAAATATTATAAAATAAATGGATAATCCTTTAGGATTAACAACAATCTTTGAAGTTCAAGAAAAATATCAACAAGTGTTGTACAGAGATAATTGCCTGAGTTAATGTTCCCCATAAGATGAGCCACCCAGAAATACTTCTAAAAAGAGAAGATTCTAGAATCTGGAACAATATAATGTATCTCTCCTTTTTTTTGAGTCTTGGTGTGTGTACAAATTAGAACATTTAGCTGCAAATATGGAGGATGAGACCCTGTTGAAAAGTGCAAATTGTTAATATGTCAAAATAAATGAAGAACTGTTGTAGGTGAAATAATAGTAGATGCAAAATTGCTTTGTTTTTGTTTTTTTGCAAAGGTCTTGGAAAACTAGTGGAAATAAGTGCTCAGGTCTCTTGCAGAAGTATGAAAACGACCACATAATTTCCTGTTTCCACCCCAGAGGTAAAGTGCTGAACTCAGGAAACAGACCAGAATTCTAATTTTCACTTTGATGCTCAATTTGTAGTACTCTGAGACAGGACCCCAGTTCATCCTTTTGGTCCTAAATTTCCTTATCTGTAATATTAGAAAGTTAGCCATTAGGATGGCAAACAATTAACATGTGGTTCTTATTCTCCAAACTCTCATCCTTGGTAAGTATTTATAATCCATCATGTTCCTCTTTCTGCTGACTCGAGATCCACTGCCAATCAAACTTTGCACTCAAGAAAAAAAGTATTTGTTATTGTGTATTACGTGGGCAGACATCATAGATTATTAAAAAGTTCACAGGTCTTCAAGACAGACAGACCTGGGTTAATTCCCCACACTGCCACTTAATGAATTGTGGTGATTTTAGGCAAATGAATTAACCTCTCTGAGCTTCAGATACTTTCGTAAAATGGGGATAGTAATAAGGACTCCTCTGGAATGCTGTACAGAAATGTAAGAGAAGCACTTGGACCTTACATAGCAAGTAATAAATCCTATCTCTTGTAATTTCCTTTAAGAAAATCATTCTTCCAGGATCCTATGATTTTAATCTGACAATGGTAGGAAACAACCTCATTTGCACATGTTTGTTGTTGTGTTCCATTAGTAGCTACCTCTCCAACCCCCGCCCCCACAAAGAAGATGCCTACATCTGCCAAGATTTGTTCCTCCATCCCAGTAAATTTAGCAAAGAGATACTGTATTAAACAGAGTTTAGTTCTTAACACTAATATACAAAGCCTGTACACAGGCCTTTTGGATACGTCATCTGTGCACTCACCTTACAAGGTATGGTTCTCAATATTCAAGAAGGGAATCAAAGTGGAGTAGGTTGAGCCCCAAAGCAATTGAGCTACTCTTTGTGGATTATCAGCCACAAATGGGTGTTGTCTTGTACATGAGTTGAAAAGCAGGTAAAATGTCTGATTGTCTTCTCTCCACCCCCATTTTGGTAACCCTGAGAACATGACTAGGGGTTTTGTATGATGTAATTTGATTTGTTGGAGTGTGAATGGTTTATAACCATCATTTTTGAGTAAATTACTTAGCTGTATTCTTCTTTATGACTGACTGAAGAAATTTACTTGATGGTATAATTTATCCCTGTAAATAAGTGAGTGACCTTCATATCTCAGTCTGTCCCCTGTGAGTTACGAGCCTTTTCTCACTGAGGAAATGGCTTGTGTTTTACCACTGCCCACCATTGCCCACATTCTGATTCACTAATTGTGTACATAAATAAGCTAGCCATCTAAAATGCTGATGAAAATTATATTAACATACTAAATATCGAAATAATTTCACTTGGCATGTAGCAAAGCATCTTTCTTCTAAAGGTCTGAAGACAACATTCCAATTTCCCCCCTCTGTATTAACGATCTTTTGGGGTATATTGAATCAGCTGGTAGTATTCCCATTTTAAAGACGGGGAAACTAAGCCTCAAAAATTAGACATCCAGGCCACCAGTGATTTGGAAACAGGTCAGGGACAGGAAAGAGTAGCAGAAAAGTAAGTGGCTAAGAAATGTGTACAAAATTTTGGTAGATCCAATATATATGTATATATATGCATGCAGCCTGTATGCTACTTTGCTTAATGAACAATAAGAACTAATATTTGCTGAGTTTCCAGACATGTGCCAGGAATTATTCTAAAGTGCTTGACATAAGAGTCCTCATGAATTGAATGTAAGCTTCCTGAATTGATTCCCTAGTTTAGTCCTGACTGAAGGTAGTAGTGGGGACTTGAACCTTCGCTTCCTGAACTTTGGTCTGTTGCTTTGTCACCACATTACAGACTCCAACTCCAAACCAAACTCACTGCCATCTAGTTGATTCTGACTCACAGTGCCCCTATGGAACAGAGCAGAATTCCTCCTTAGGGTTTTTGAGACTAAACCTGTGTAACAGTAGACAGCGTCTTTCTACCACAGAGGGGCTGGTGGATTTGAATCACTAACCTTGGGGTTAGCAGCCCAATACTTAGCACGCTGTGCAACCAAGCCTCCTTTATATAAGAAATGATTAGCGTCAATTGCTAAGTATCAGTAGAATGATAACGCTTAAAAATCAAGGTGAAGCTCCAGGGCATGCACGCCATGAGGATTGTTTTGTATTTTCTGGCTTTTAGAATTTAGAGAAAGAAGAAAAGAGTCAGTAAGAAAAGATTTTGAGGACGCAAAAGTGGATTACAATGGGAGTCTCAAAGTTGACAAATGGAAATGCAACAAAGAAAGAAAAAACGTGGGTACCATTTTAAAACGCCAGATGAAAAGATTTTCCTGGGAGAAATTTCTGACCTTCAGAGGAAATAAAAAGTAAACCAAATCACTCACTAATGTTAGAATCCCATTGTGTTGTTTGGTAACTAATTTCATAGTGCTGATTGCATTGTTGTTGTTGTTGAGAGATTAAGCTCCACTGACAGACAGGTGGTTGCTACACTTTACGGTGCATTAGCCAAATAATTAAATCCGCGTCTCCTGTATGGAAAGCAAGAACTCTCCTGATGAATATTACTGCCCTCCATGTAGTATTTTAGCAGAGGTACATCTACTGACCTGATTTGTCAGGAAGTGGACGGCTCTCCTAGAACATATGCGGGTCAGACCCAGCCAATCAATAAGCTGTGTCCACTTCTGTTCTTTTACCAGGCAGTGAACAGATCAACAATGAGCATGGGGTGGATGTCTAAGGACTTTGCAATCTTTCACGTTGCTTCAAGTAGCAGGAATTGTGGTCACTTAGATTACAAATTGGGTTGCTAACCTCAAGGTCAGCAGTTCGAAACTACCAGCTCTTCCTCGGGAGAAAGATGAGGCTTTCTGTTCCCGTAAAGATTTACAGCCTCGGAAACCCTGTACAGGGTCGCTATGAGTTGGAACCGACTCCACGCACATGACAACAACAACATTCTTCAGTTAAGGAGCTCTGATTGCGTAGTGGTTAGGAATCGGGCTGCTAACCTCAAGGTCGGCAGTTCGAAACTACCAGCTGTTCTGTGGGAGAAAGATGAGGCTTTCTGCTCCCATAAAGGTTTACAGCCTTGGAAACACTGTACAGGGTCGCTATGAGTCGAAACCGACTCCACAGTACTTAACAACAACAACATTCTCCAGTTGTGTAGTCGGTTCTGACTCATAGTAACCCTGTATAGGGTTTCCGAGGAGCAGCTGGTGAACTTGAACTTCCAACCTTGCAGTTCAAAGTGACTTTGTAGTCAAGTGCATTAACCCACAGCGCCACACCAGAACTCCACTTAACAACATTCTTTAGTATGGATTACATCTCAATTTAAAGAAAACAAAAATCATCTCAACTGGACCAATAAGTAATAGCAAGAATTTCATTTTACTTGGGTCTGCAATCAATATACATGAAAGCAATGGCCATGTTACTTGGGGTTCAAACTGACCTTGTGGTTGAGTGTTTACCGTACAGCACAACATCAGGACTCTCTCTCTCCGCAGATATATAAAGGAGCTTCGGAAACCCCATAGAGGGTTACTATGAGTCAGAACCGACTCCACAGCACATAACCACCACTAACCCCACCATAGAAACACCTTTTAATTGTGAGTTGAGTGAAGGTTTTGCAGAGCCGTTCATTAGTTTTACATTCAGTAAGACATACACTTCCTTTCATCTCAACGGTTGCAATCCCTTCAGTGTTATGAGCATTTATCATGTTTTCTTCCTGTGTTTCTTGTTTTGTTCCTCTTTCTTTTCTCACCAGGTTGTTTTTCCTGAGGTAAATGCTGACCTTCAAATGGTATTTCTATCTCCATCATTTTAAGGATGTGCCATGCCATTTCCCTCCACCGTTTTACTGTCCCACCCGCCATGAGAGTTCCAATCTCTGCACACCTTTGCCAGCATTTACTGTTTTCTGTCTTACTGAAATTTGTTACTAACTGCTGGGATTAGATGGTATCTCATTGTTTTTATAGGCATCTCTCTGTTGCAGCAACGTAGAATAAGCACTTGACCATAAGGTTTGGTTGAACCACAAGGTTGGTGGTTCGAACTCATCAATGGCTACCTGCAAACCCTATACATTCTCACTATGAGTCAGAACTCTCTGGAAGGCACTTAACAATAACAACAATAGGTAATGATTATGAACATTTCTTCATGCATTTGTTGACTTCCTGAACATATTCTTTGATGAAATTTCTGTTCATGTCTGCTGCCCTTTTTTAAATTGGATTGCTTGTCATTTTGTTGTTGGAGTATTGTTTGAACTGGCCTTGTGGTTCAAACCGACTTTGCAGTTCAGTACATCAACCCACTTTTGATATACATAAAATTTAATTTTTAGGAGGTCCCAGTCATCTGGTTTGTCTTCTGCTGTTTGTGTATTTTTGGCTATGTTTGACAGGATATTAATGTCATAAACTGAATGTTGTTGTTAAATGTCTTTAAGACTGTTCATACTCATTACCACCTCATATAGGGCTTCTAAGACTGTAAATCTTTTTGGGGAACAGAAAGTTTCATCTCTCTCCCAGGAGCAGCTTGTGGGATCGATCTGCTGACCTTGTGGTTAAGAGTTTAAAGCTTATTCTACGGAACCACCACATTCCCATGTCATAAATCTGGACTCCTAACTATGTCCTTCAAATCAGTTTTTCTTCAATGATCTTGATAGTTCTATGACAGTTTTAGGGATTTACATTTAGGTCTTTGATCCACCCTGTTTGTTTTTGTATATGGTGTAAGGTATGGATCTAGTTTCATTTTTCTGCAAATGGATATCAATTTTGCCAGCACCATTTGCTAAAAAGATGGTCTCTTCTCCATTTGATAGCTTCTCATCCTTTGTTGAAGATTAATTAGCTGTCACTAGGTGGGTGAATTTACTTCTGGATTGTCAATTCTATTCTGTAGGTCTCGGTGTCTGTCATTGTACTAATACCAGACAATTTTGACTACTGTGGCTGCATTTTTTGAGATCAGAAAGTGTAAGGTCCCCTACTTTGTTTTTCTTCTGTAGTGCTTTCCTTATCTGGGTCTCTTTCCTTTTCATGTAAAGTTGATGATTGATTTTTCCATTCCTTTAAAGAATGGTGATGGAATCTCATTGGAATTGCATTATATCTATAGATCACTTTGAATTACATTGACATTTCACCATTTTCAGCCTTCCTACTCATAATCATGGAATCCTGTGCTGTGGTACAATAGGATAAGCACTAGACTGCTAACTGTAAGATCAGTGCATCAAACCCACTAGTTTCTCCTTGGAAACGCTATATAGGGTTGCTTTGAGTCCGAATGGACTCAAGCACACTTAACAACACAACGACAACAGCACATGAACATGGTATAGTCTTCCATTTATGTAGTGTTTTTTAGTTTCTTGCACTAGTGTTTTATAGTTTTCTTTGTATAAGACTTTCATATCTCTGATTAGGTTTATTACTACATATTTTATCTTTTAGTAGCTATTGTAAATTGTATTATTTTCCTTATTTTCTTTTCAGCATTCTCTTTTTTGGTGTACAGGAATAAGATTGATTTTTGTATGTTGACCTTTGCCCGGCCATTTTGCTGAAACTTCCAATTACTTCCAGTAGTTTTCTTGTTGGTTTCTCTGGAATTTTTTTATGTACAAGATATTATCATCTGCAAATAGAGATGATTTTACTTCTGTTCTAACCAATTTAAATGCTTTTAATTTCTCTTTCCTGCCTTATTGGGCGGGCTAGAATTTTCCATTCAGTGCTGAGTAGTGATTGAGGGCATTTCTGTCTGGTTCTGGTTCCTGGGCCTTATCTAATGCCTTTTGACTACTGACTAATATGTGGCTCTTTTCCTTTGTTTTATCTAGGTAATGAATAGATTGGTTTTCTAATGTTGAAGCATTTTGCATACTAGGTTGAATCCCACTTGATTGCGATGTATTATTTTTTTATATGGTGTTGGATTCTATTAACTAGGGTTTTTGTTCAGGAGTTTTGTATCTATATTCATGAGGGATATTGGTCTGTAACATCCTTTTTTAAGTGGTGTCTTTGCCTGGCTTTGGTATCAGGGTTATGCTTGCTTACTGAAATGAATTCATCTTCTTCTATTTTCTGGAAGAGCTTGAGCAGAATTTTGTTTCAGATATTTTCTGAATCTTTGGAAGAAGTCTCCCGTGCAGTCGACTGGGTCAAGATTTTTGTTGTTGTTGGGAGTTTTTTATGACAGGGTCAACGTTTTATTGTTGTTATGGATCTGTTTAAAATTTCTACCTCAGTGTTAGGTTTAGGTAAGTACTTTATTTCTAGAAACTTATACATTCCTTCTGGGTTGCCCACTTTATCTCTTATTCATGTTACTTGCATGTTTTCTTTCTTTTCCTTTGTGAAATTTGCCAGTGGTTTCTAAATTACATAAATCTTTTCAAAGAACCCAATTCTATTCTTTTTAATTATTTCTATTGTTTTTCTTTTCCATTTATTTCTGCGCTCATCTTCCTTACTTTCCTTTTTTCTGAAGACTGTAGGCCTTTTTTGTTGTTCTTGTTCTAAAATTGTTTGAGTTGTTGTGTTAGGGTATAGATTTTGGTTCTTTCTTTCTTTCTTTTTTGTATTTATTCCTACATATTGCCCTCTGCATACTGATTTATTATGTTCCAAACATTTTGGTATATTGTGTTTTCATTCTTACTTCATTCCAGGAATTAAAAAAAATTTTTTTTTCTCCTATTACCAAGTAGTTTTAAGCAGGGTGTTATTTAGTTTTCATGTATTTGATTTTTATCATGACCTTTCTATTGTTGATTTCTAATTTTATTGAGTTTTGATATGAAAAGATACTTTATATTATTTTGTTGTTTTAAAATTTGTTGATACTTGCTTTGTGACCCAGCATATAGTCTGTTATAAAGAAGATTCAGGTGGAAAAAATTTGTATTGTGGTTTTGTTGGATGGAGTATTCTGTGCATGTCTATTCTAACTAGTTGGTTGATTGTGGTGTTAACTTTTTATGTTATTCTGTCCATTACTGAAATGTTAAAATATCCTACTATTATTTCTCTTTCCAATACTGTTAATGTTTGTGTTTTCGATCTTGGTGTTCTTTCATTGGGTATGCAGATATTATGGATATGTCATCTTGCTGGATAACCCTTTTAATCATTATGTAATGTTTTCCTTGTCCCTTATCTTGGTTTTTGCCTGGAAGTCTATTTTATCGGAAACTAATATTTCCAGGCCCTGCTCTTTTGTGGTTGCTCTTTGCTTGATCTACTTTTTCCTATCTTGGGACATTTTGTTTTTATTTTTGTGTCTAAGGTGAGTCTCTTGTAGGAAGCATATTGATGGATCTTGTTTTCTTATACATTATACCACTCTGTGTCTCTTCACTGATGTACTTAATCCACTTATATTCAGTGTAATTATTGATAGGTATGAACAAAATTTTGCCTTTTTTTTTTTTGCGGTGTTGGTGATTTTCTTACTGTGCTGAGTTCATTTTGTTATCATATTTTGATTTTCTTCATTGCTACTGATTTTGTGTTTACTGAGTCCTTAGAAGCCATGGTATTTTTAATCCCCTTATATCCATGTGAAAGCGGATACCTTTAAATTATAGTGTTGACAAAAACTATGGAATATTCTGTGAACTGCCAAAAGAGTGAACAAATCTGTTTTAGAAGACATGCAGCCATAATGCTCTTTAGAAATAAGGCTGGTGAGACATTGCCTCACCTACTTCGAACTTATTATCAGGAGGGACCGGTCCCTGCAAAAGGATATCATACTTGATTAAGAAGAAGATCAGTGAAAAAGAGCAAGACCTTCAGTGAGATGGATTGACACAGTGGCAGCAGGAATGGGTTCAGACAGCAATGATTGTGAGGATGGCATGGGACTGGCAGAGTTTCATTCTGGTGTACACAGTGTTGCTGTGAATTAGAACCAACTCTTTGTGACCTTACAATGATAATCATCTGTTTGAAGATCCTGATTTTAAAGATAAAAGCAGATATGTTACAGGATAAGTTGGCATCTAGATGGTATCAAGAAGAGGATAGGGTTTTCTGGGCTTCCTGTTGTTGTTAAGTACTATAGAGTCATTCTGAACTGGTATAGGGTTTCCTCAGGGCAGCTAATGAGCTTGAACTGCTGACCTTGCAGTTCAAGTCAACTTTGCAGTTCAGCAAATTATCCCACAGCGCTACACCAGGACTAGGGTTTTCAGGCTGTTAAGTTCCTGAAAAAGTGCAAATAAAACAGAATTAAAAACAAAAAGACTTAAAACTTCAGGGGAAAGCAGAATACTGTCTAGATGGAACTATAAAAAAGAACAAAGGGAATCACATACATGAATAGATTTTATAAATTACAAAATGTCATAGTTTTCTGTACAAAGCACAATAGTGAATGTGGTACTCAGAAAGTTTTAAAGAGAAAATGCAATAAATATAGTGGAGCATAATATTGTAGAGTTGGATTTTAATATACCAGTGTTAGAGAACAGATTCAAAGAGAACACAATTAGGTAAGGAATAACTGAATGAGGTTGAAAAGAAAGAGAAATAGAAGTACTATAATTTTTAAAATCTCTTGGAATTGTTTCAAAACAGAAATATCTTAAAGTAAGGTTAAAAAATACTTATTTTGTTGTTGCTGCTGCTATTGACAATATACATAGCAATGCATACAACAATTGAACAGTTTTTACTGGAACAATTCAGTGGCATTGATTTCATTATTCTAGTTGTACTACCAGTCTTTCCTTCCTTTCCTCAGTTGTCTGCCCCGTCTCCCTTAACATAAACTTGCTGTCCCTGAGGTTCCTATCTAATCTTTTGAGTTGCTACTGTACAAAATGAAAGATTAAACCTATGTTTGTAATCAAAGTACTGGGAAAGCACAACTTACTGTTAGGCTTAAGTTAACAAATAGAAAGTAAAACTGCTGACCTTGAATTTTGCTTTTGACTTCTAAATTATAAAGAAGGATATTCAGTGACAAAATGGAGACACTTAAGGAAAGGGAATGGATGGTAAAGGACTATGTAAGTATTTTAAATGAATTTAAGAAGCCAAGTCTAGATCACGCCTCTCAAACCTGGCTTCAAATTAGAATCACCAGAGAAACTTTAATACAATAAAAACACTGAGACCCATTTACAGAGATTCTGATTTAATTGGTCTGAGGTGAGGACCTATGCAATGAAAGTTTTCAAAACCTTCCTAGGGGATTCTAATGTGTAGTCATCTTTGAGAACCATAGCCCTGGATAAATTAATTATACTGAAGTATTCATTAAAAAAAAAAAAAAACAAAAAAAAAACCTTACAAGTTTTCCAGGTGGAGAACAGAAGAGGTGTCAGATACTGGAGATGTTATTTTTTTTTTAAATGCAGAAAATGTGGACTCTGGAAACTATAGCACAACACGTCTGACACTCTTCCTTAGTGTATCCTGGGGGTGGGGGGATAAAGTTCTGTGAGCACTTATAATAGAAAGCAATGCTTACTTAGAATTAGCATGAGCTTATTAAGGATGAATCATAAGACTCACCATGTTTGTGTGTGTGTTGGAAAAAGATCACCAAATCTTTCTTCCTAATATGTCTTAGTCTGGAAATTCTACTGAAACCTGTTCAGCATCAGAATGTTCTATGGATAAAGGAGCAGAAAGTCAAAGGCAGAATGAAACTTTTGTCGAAGGCAATGCTTCAGCTGCCCATGGACAATCCTTAAAAATCTCTAAAAAGCTGGGAACACTTTTAGCAAATAGGCAGGTTCTGAGCCCCTCACCCCGACCACACTTCAACCAAAGTGACCATTTTTCTATTACTATTTTGAAAAACATTTTATTTGGGAAAAAATAATGTAGATTAATGACAACTGCTATTTTTGAAGACCAGATGCAGACATTGAAATCATGTGCTACAGGTGTTCATTCATTAAACAGATGTGACCATAGGTTGGTGCCAAATGAGACAGAAATCTTTAAAAGCTTCTGTCTGTTCATTAAAAAGATGAGGAAAACATTGAAGGTAATCTGCAAAGTTGTGCTTGGAATGCAACTAGGAATCATAAGTATCAAAATCTAGTGTCATCTGGTGAGAATGATAAACCCATACTAGGAGATGACAGTTTTTAGGCATTAAGCTCTACTATTAGGTTATAGGGGTGTGGTGGTGGTGGTGGGGGGAGATTTGTATAAACACAGGACTTTATAGTTGTTCTTATTTACAATAACTGAATTTTCAGATGATAATAACCTAAAATTAATAAGAAGAGTGAGATGGTTATCGAAACAATGAAGATATGTCTAGTCCAGTTTTTACAAACGCAACAGGCTAAGGATAATAAGGAGTCCTGGTGTGTAGCTGGGGGTCAATGTGCTGGACTGCAAGGTCTGTTTGAACCACAAGGTCAGTGGTTCAAATTCACCAGCAGCTCCTTGGAAACCCTATACAGAGTTGCTATGAATCAGAACCGACTCGATGGCACTTAACAACAACAATAAGTGTACTAAAGAGTCCTGTTGTGGCACTGTGGGTTCATGCGCTGGACTGCAAAGGTCTGCTGTTCAAGCTCACCAGTCGCTTCTCAGAAATCCTATACAGGGGTCTCTATGGTTTGGAACAACTCAAGGGTACCTCACAACAACAACAACAACAACAAAGGATAATAAGGATCACAATAATATTATCCACCCACAGTTCATCGATGGGTCACTCAGCCTGAGTGTGAGAACCCAACTCATCCCCTACCCCTGAACTCTTAAATTCCTTCTTCTACTTCTGGAAAGGAGTCATGTACTTGATAAGTCTACATTCTTACGAAACTTGCCTATCAGCTATTATTTAGAGGTCCTGGTGGTGCAATAAGGAGTCCTGGCAGAGCTATGTGATCAACAATGGACTGTTAACCTCAAGGCTGGAAGTTCAAACCCAGGAGTCATGAGACTGTCTGCTCTTGAAAGATTTACAGACTCAGAAATATTATGTAGGGCAGGAATCTACTTGACGGCAGTGGGTTTTTGGTGGTGCTGTGGTTCAAGTGCTCAGCCCTCAACCAAAAGATCAGTGGTTCAAATTCACAAGTTGTTTCATGGAAGAAAAATGTGACAGTCTGATTCTGTAAAGATTTACAGCCTTGGAAACCCTATGGGGGCGTTGTACCTGTCTTATAGACTTGCAATGAAAGTGAATTGATTCCAAGGCAGTGGATTTGGCATCACTAGAGGAATGTGGGTGGGACGAACTGTACTGTGTGACATTATCAGAGGGAGTGACACCAAAATGACTGTCTGTAAAATTTGTGTGTAGTGTTTTAGCGGAAAGTTATACTTTTTTTTAAATAAGAGTATCTGTGGAGTTTGTTATAACAACAACATTTTTTGTAAACCCAGTTTATATATATCAATATACCTAAGGAGTCCTGGTGTAGCACTGTGGGTTAATGCACTGGACTGAAAAGTTGATTTGAACCTCAAGGTCAGCAGTTCAAGCTCACCGGCAGTCTCTAGGAACCCGTTACAGGGTTGCTATAGGCTGGAACTGACTCAAAGGCGTTTAACAGCAACAACAAAACTTTATGTTAATTTACTTTTTGAACCTCCTAAGCTCTGGGCATAGTGGTTACGAATCGGGCTGTGAACTGCAAGGTCAGCAGTTCGAAACTACCAGCGGTTCCGCGGGAGAAAGAGGAGGCGTTCTGATCCTGTAAAGATTTACAGCCTCGGAAACCCTGTGTAGGGTCGCTATGAGTCGGAACCGACTCCACAGCACTTAACAACAACAACAACAATATATTCCTGTAAGAGCTGTCATTACCCAATTACAATGATACATGGTCATAGTAATTCACATTTTGCAGTGCTTTCTTTTTTTTTTTCTGGGTTAAGGGGATTTGGTTGCATGGAAACATTGAGCAAATAGTAAGGCCTTGCACAAAACTGGAATTAAACATACTATAGAATGGACTATCTCATTGTATGAGGGACAGTGATGGTTCAGTATCAGAATGCTCACTTTCCATGTGAGTGAAATGCATCCCCTGAATAGTCACCACTCATCTGTCAGTGGAGGCTTGTGTGGTGGTGTGATGTTGAGCAGGTTTCAGCCAAGCTTCCAGACTCAGAGAGAGTAGGAAGAAAGGCCTGGTGATATATTTCTGAAGATCAGCCAACGGAAACCCTACTATTCACAATGGTCAGTCTGCAACTGTGGGGTCACAACGAGTTGGAGGGCAGCATGATGGCAGCTAACAATAATCTCATTGCATAGTAGGTGGCAGGTTGTCCTGCAATGATTTACAAGGCCGCGCAGTTCTAAATCCTTCGTCCTCTAACTGCTGGGTGTGCTGCCACTGACAATCCTCAGCCGTCTGTCATTCCTAGGAACCGCCCCAAAGAGAACCCCACCCAGAACGTGCCATTTCATGGGACATCCTGTGTTCAGTGACTAGTCTACAAGGGGAGCTGAGGGGAGAGTATAAATGTTTGAACTGCTCACCCCCACTTGGCACACTTCTAAGAGGTCATACTAGTTCTAGGGCATCGCCTAGAACTAGGGTATCCATGGAAATAGCTGAGGCCTCTGTTGTGACTACATTCTAGGTCAGCAGCTTCTCTACTCTGCTCCATCCAATATCCTTTAGCCCATGAGTTTTAATCCTTAATATACTTTCTTCACACTCATGATGGTTCAAAAACTGTTCTTACAAACTCTTATAAGGTTTTCCCAGTCAGATATTTCATATGATTATCCCTTTTACTGATTTTAAGTACAGTCCCATGGTGGTGCAAACCATTAAATGCTCAACTACTAGCCAAATGATGCTTTAAACCCTCCAGAGGCATCCCAGAAGAGCAGCCTGGCTGTCTACTTCAGAAGGTCACAGCCTTGAAAACCCTATAGAACAAAGCTCTACTCTGCACACATGGAGTGATTGTGAGTTGGAATCAACATGAAGGCAACTTGGAAGCAAGAGACTTAATCATTTTTTTTTAAATGAGCATTTATTTAACACATGGGTTAATGCGCCAGACTGCAAAGCCATTTAAACTGCAAGGTCGTTGGTTCAAGCTCACCAGCAGCTCCTCAGAAACTCTATTTAGGGTCGCTATGGGTTGGAACCGACTCAACGACACTTAACAACAACAACAACAACAACAACAACACTGTCCTGTTGTGGCACTGCAGGTAATGCGCTGTACTGAAAAGGCTGGTTTAAACCACAAGGTGGGTGGTTCAAACCTACCAGTTTCTCCTCAGAAACCCTACACAAAGTTGTTATGAATTGAACTGACTTGATAGCACTTCAAACAGCAACGCTGTATACTTGGAATCTTGGTGTGACGCTATAGGATAAGCACTGGACTGCTAAATACCTTGAAAGCCCTATAAACAGTGTCACTGTGAATCAGAACTGCCTAAATGGCACTTAACCACAACAGTAGCTGCATACATTGGAGCAAGTAAAAGATTTGACCTTAAAGGCAAATTTCTGATGAAATTTTGAAAAAAAGACACAGTGAAAACATTTAAATGGGATTAAAATGTCATAATTGACAAGTTACTGACAGTTGAGCCTTTGAAAATTCAGAGGTGGCACTGGAATATTTGTGAAATTTGTGAAGCAGAGTTTGCAGTTGGACAAAACTTTAGAAATCTCCTAGTCCTAGGTTCCCAATAGAAATTGAGGAAATTTGAGTCTTATCAAGCTTAAGTGAATTTCTTCAACACCACAAGCTGAAATAATAGCTGAATCTTGAAGGAGAGGTAAGATTTGGATAAGAGAAATTACTCCAGGTTTTCATGACCCAGGCTTTAGAGATTGTCTTAATTTTCTTTAGAACAATCACTGATCCTGGGGCTCTCTGCATTCGGCAGTGGTCTAATCTGCATCTTTTTCAAGGTGGTAGTGCTTGAGGACAAATACTGCTGCTTTAGACAGTAGTGTTTGTGGAGGCACTCTTGGGTCTGTGTATGCTTCAATGATGTACCCCAGGAATGTGGTCCAATGGGCTCGGGCTCCACACTGCTCTTCACATTAATTTCCCGTAACTGCTGTAACTGATGGTTCCTTGATAATGAATCAGCCTCCTGTCTCTCAGTTTCCAGTTCCTGGGGCTCAGCTAAATCTGCTGTGAAGTAAAAGCTACAAATTACCCCTTCTCATCATCATGATGTCATCCGAAGCATTACATTATAGTCTTCCTCTTCTGCAATTCTTCCTTCCTTTGATATGGTGTGATTTAAATATCTCCAATGTTCTGCAATGCAGCTTACAGCAGTAGTATTTCAGGCTGACTTTTTACCAGATGCTTGGAAGGTGATTCACAATTATAATGCCTTTTTATTTCCTTCTGGCTGAGATTCAGAGATAATCAGACAAACACCATAGAGGAATTCTTGCTTTAACCAAGAATTCCAATCAAGGTTGGTTTGAACCACAAGGTAGGCAGTTCAAACTTACCAGTTTCTCCTTGGAAACCCTATACAGGGTTGCTATGAGCCAAAAGTCACTTGACAGCACTTAACAACAACAACTATCATAATTTATATGATCAATTAGTAATTTATTTTGAAGTTATCATTTAAAAAAACAGTAATGGTTGGTAAAAAGCTTAGAAACTAGAGAATACAAAATTATTCCTACAACCCTATCACTATAATAAATACATTTTTTATATAGTCCCTTCTAAGCTTTTTACATCTTATGTAGATGATAGCTGTTATTAGGTACCATTGAGTCACTTCTGACTCATAGCGACCCTGTGCTCAACAGAATGAAGCCATGCTGGGTTCTGCACCATTTTCACGATTTTGCTATGCTTGAGCCCATTGCTGTGGCCAATGTGCCAATCCATTTACCTGGTGGACTTCTTTTTTGATGACCCTCCATTTTGTAAATATGATGTCCTTCTTTAGGGGCTGGTCCCACCTAATACTATGTAAATAATACAGACAATAGTAGAGATACAACTTTTTATTTTATTTAATCATTTAATGTATGATGTGCATTGTATATATTTATCTTTTTATCTATTATATTTCATAATATATAACAGTTCTAATAATTATCCTATTCTTCAGCGTTCAATTTGTTTTTATTTTTTCCAATTATAAATAATGCTATAATGAACATCTTTATTATATAATTTCCCCCCAAGTGTTGTGTTATTTTTCAGGAATCCTTTCTAAAATTGTAATTACTGGCTTAAAAAGTAAGAATATTATTGTGATCCATAGACATATTTGGACTCCCAAAGAGATACACAAATTTATATTTCCATTGACTATTAGTTTATTGGGTGGCAAACTTCTCATTTGTATTTTAATTTGCAGTTCCCACTAATCTCAGGGAGATATGATCACTAGTCAATAATTTGGACATATTGTCAGGAGGGACAACAGTTGTTGTCAGGTGCCATCGAGTCGGAACCGACTCATAGCAACCCCATGCACAGCAGAACGAAACACTGGCCGATCCTGAGCCAACCTCACTACCGTTGCCACGCTTGAGTCCATGGATGCTGACACCTGGCCAATCCATCTCGTTGGGGGTCTTCCTCTTTTTCTCTGACCCTCCACCTTACCCAGCATGACTTCTCCAGCGACTGCTCCCTCCTGACAATATGTCCAAAGCCTGAGAGACGAAGTTTGACCATCTTGGCCTCCAAGGAGCACTCTGGCTGCACTTCTTCCAAAACGGATCTATTGGTTCTTTTGGCAGCCCACAGCACTTTCAGTATTCTCCTCCAACACCTCAACTCAAAGGCATCAATTCTTCTATGATCTTCCTTATTCGTTGTCCAGCTTTCGCATCTATATGAGGCTATTGAAAACACCATGGCCTGGGTCAGGCGCACCTTAGTCCTCAAGCTGACATCTCTTCTCTTCAATACTTTAAAAAGTTCCCGTGCAGCAGATTTGCCCAATGCAATACGTTGTCTCATCTCTTGACTGCTGCTTCCGGAAGTGTTGATAGTTGATCCAAGAAGAATGAAGTCCTTGACAACTTCAATCTTTTCTCCATTGATAAGCAACAACATGTAGGTCATTTAAATAAAGCTCTTAATTCTCCACTTAGGTTATACAGAAACAGTTATGGTATTTCCATTTTTTTTTGTGAGTTTGGTTTTTTTGAGTTTCATTTCTTAAGCATCATCATCAGAGCATTTCATGTCCTGCTTATGATCTGGGCTGATAATTGATTTTCCTTATTTCATTAACTGCCATTCCTATTACAATTGCTTAGAGAAGTCACCTGACTAGGAGTCTCCGAAATCAAAGCAATTACAGTAAGGGAATCACAGCATAATCCAAGTTTTGATTTAACCAATGTAGTTTTCTCTCTCTCTCTCTCTCTCTTTTGTTTTTTTTTTGCTTAACTTGAGTGCCTACATTTCTGATGACACACCAAAGACAAAGTCTTCACAAAAAAGAGACATTTGAAATATCCTCTAGATCAGCTTTGACAACCAGGTTCAGAAAAAAATCTGAGATTGACCCCAATTAATTAGATCTCATTCTGAAGTACATGCTTCCCTAAAATAAGATCACCTCATAACTTAAATGCTGAAATGTACTCATCTTTTGAAACTCAGAAAATTTTCTTACAGGGCACCAAAAATATTCCTTTATTTGTGTTACCTGGTATGAAAATCCCCGAGAACAAATTCAACTTAGTGTTTTAATTAAGATCATGTAACATGCTTGGCACATGAATATTATTTCTTATGAATTAGTAATTAAAAATTTCGTCTAAAATGTATACTATTGTGACTTTTAATATCCTTCTTTCTGAAGAGAGAAAAATGTAAATCAGGAGAGAAGCAGTTATAATGCAACATTCAGCCAGTGGATAGATGAGGAATGACGAGGAAAATGAAAAAAAAAGAAAAGTCCCTAGACGTCTATCCCCTAGATTTAATTAAAAGCTGCTCTTTTTGTTTGCCTTTTTGGCATGGCTGCAGATTAATATTTTTTTTCACTTTTCTAGAAAATTAAAAATGCCCACTGTTGCTTTTATAATGGGTAGAAAAAATTTTAAATGTCTCTGAAATGATATTTGAAACCAATACCCAATCATTTTGAAAAGAAAAGAAAACAAATAATCATAAAGCTACTAGAAAGAAAAACTCTTTAAAAACCTTTTCATTTGACGTCTCCCAGTTGTTGATAGCAATATTTCTAGTGATAGATGACTTACCGATTCTATAATTTTGCAAGTTTCCAGCCATTTATTAACAGGAAAGGCTTGCATTAAGTTTTCTTATCAGAGCCAACAGTGAAAATGCAAGAGGTCTTCATTCTGTCCTCATATCTGTTCATTGGACACTGACACAATCATTGCTGGTGCTATTGTGGAATGTCTATGGTTGAATGCACAGAATCAGAGTAATTAGTAAAGCATTGTACCTGCCGTGCAAAAAATCAAGTCTAGTGGCAGAAATTGCCAGTCGATAAAAAAGTATCCCTATGTTATTTAAAATAACTGGAGTTATAGTGTTGTTGTTGAGTGCCATTGAGTGCTGTCGAGTCATAGCGACCCTGTATAGGGTTTCCAAGGAGCAGCTGGTGAGCTTGAACCACTGACCTTGCAGTTCAAAGGACTTTGCAGTCTGATGCATTAGCGCACAGCACCACACCAGGACTCCCTGGAGTTAAGAGTACTTAAAGAAAATCTGTGAATAACAAATGGCCGTAGCTGTGTCCAAGGTCTCTGGGCTGTTGATTCAGTCCAGGTCCCACCTGGGGCAGTTGATGATGACCCGGTGCTCACCGCAGGGAGGGCTCAGCTGGCATATGGAAGGTCCTCACCTTCACCTTATGCCCCGGGTGTGAGTAAGCATGCTGAATGCCTACCTGGAGTCACACCAAAGACAGTACCAGAGACCCGAGTTTGTCGACTTCCCCCATCTCACATCAGGTCCAAGTCCTTTCCTTTGGGAGGGAAACCGCACTATGTTTTGTAATCCTCATATGAATTTGCTTTCAGCTATCTGGGAAGATGACTAAGAACCTGGGCCACTACTGGGGACCACAATACTGGCTTGGACCATTACTCTGCATGTGAATCAGAAAAGTGTACAGGACCTGAAGTGTACTTTCACTTGCTATCAAATGATGGCCAATCCTTTGATCTTCCATCCCTTTGATTGTGACAGGAGATGACTTAAATAAATAACTGAGTCATGGCATGAAAAAAAAATATATATTAACAAACATTAGGAGTTCATATCATGAGGACAGGGCACTTTTCCATTCTGTTGTGCATAAGGTTGCTATGAGTAGAAATTGTTTCAGTGGCACCTAATAATGACAATGAATTCACCTGCTGCTCTGCCAATGAAAAAAAAAATAATATTAATAATTGGAAGAATGAAATAAAAAGAACTCATATCACATATCTAGAAGAATTTATAGAAACAAACTAACTCAAATACTTCATTTTGCAAATAAGGATATTGAAGCCTAGAACTCACTGATGGTGAGTAGATGAACTGTAGAGTATCCAAGTTTTCATATTCTCTAATCTTTTATTGAACTCCTGGTGTAGTGTTGTAGGATAATCACTTGACTGCTAACCACAAACTGCTCCTCGGAAACCCTATATAGGGTTGTTATGAGTTTGAAGGAACTTAACAGTAACAACGAAATTAAAATAAGAGGTACTTAAATAAAGGGGCTAATTTAAACACCATTTATAAATGCTTTTGGACTCCTGGTGTGGCACTGTAAAATCAGCACTGTACTGTGAACCACAAGATCAGTAGTTCAAACCCATCAGCTGCTCCTCAAAAACCCTATACAGGGTGGCTATGAGTCAGTATGACTTAATGGCTGCTAGCAACAACAACATAAATGTTTTTTGCGATTCCTTTCTTATAGAGACCAAATGCTCCAGTATTTCTGGGCAGTCTGTATTGTAAAATTGACAAGCTCTTGTGCCTGTCAACTGACTGTAAAATAAACAAGCTCATATGCTCACATACTGGCATAAATTTAAAGTTTTCAATTGAGGGACATGTATTTTATTCTGTTTGGGGATAGATGCCTGCAATAAGATTTGTAATACAATTTGTTTTTACATAAGTCAGAGTAATGTCTTATAATCTTGTCTCTCTTATCTAGAAATTCTAAATATCTAGAAATACTAAATATTTCTAGAGCCGAATATCGTTTGAACTTTTGCAATAGTTTGAGCTCTCCAAATGAAAAGTGCTAATAGTACAAACCTCCCAAATACCAGGGCTGAATTAAGCCATGTAAGGACTGTAGGCACTGATAATACTTGTTGCTCCTTTCTCTATGTACTCACACCTTTGAATGAGATATATGATTATCCCTGTGTGTGTGTTAGTTATCCATGATGTAACGTTCAGTAACCACTCATGTTCTATGATTGCAGTAAGAGTGAGAGTAGACAGCTCCCATAGTATACTCCCAAGTTACCCAATGAGATAGGAGTTACAGTTATACAGAGAGAACTGTAGGAGATAGATGTCAATGTAGATGCTGAAGTGGTAGGGACTTAATACCTTAAACAACCTCGTACATGGGCAGCCACCTGATCCTACGTGAACTTTATTTCTGATCAACACATTCTCGTGCTTTGGTGGTGGTATCAGTTTCATTTAGTACTCTGTTAGTTCCCTTCCACCATAGCCCTTGGTTTTCCTTGTGTCCTTTCTACTTGACATTGATAGGTTTTTGTTTTGGAAAACGGATGCTCTTGCTTTGTTGATGCCTTAAATCAATCTCTACAAAATATACATGTATTTATGATTAATAATTAAATGTCCACACTTAAGAGAAAAGATATGTTGATTTGGTTCAGGAAAAATAACTGTTTGAATGGAAAAATCCTAAATAGACAACCTCATATTACAACAGGTTGTAATTTTTAAGTGTTCTGTACGTTCTTATTTTGAAACTTGGAAAAATCTTTATCATATAAATAGTTTTCAAAAAATGGAAGTCTCACCTTACCATCTTCAACACATTTTACCTAAATGTAGCTATATTTTGGATTCAAGGGCCCCATAATTTAATTATAAGTTTCAAAACAGAACTGTTTGTTGTGTAGGAGAAAGACAACATTAATGGAACATTAATTACTTCAAACACTTTTAGGAAAAGGGCTTATTTTTTTAACTTTGTTTTGAAGTTGACATAGTCAGTTTTGTACTTAACTCTTTTATAACTCTGCCCAATTCCAACTCAACCCAATTCAAATTAACCAAACAAAACCATACACCTAAGTTCTCCTTAGATCCCTAAAAGGCACCCATTACCTTCTGCTGTTCCTCACACTCAGTAATACACCCATCCTCAACTTCACTGTGCTCTAAAACTGTAGTCTCTCTCCTTCTAAATCAAAATGTCCAGCATGAAATGTAGTGTGGCACAGCCAGAAGACAGACTAACACAACTTTCTTTAACTAATCACATTAAGAAATAAAGTATGATTGATCTCTTTACCCTTCGAAGTATTTGAGTTTTAAAAAGCAAATGCTTGTGTTCTAAACGAAGCAGTAATGGAAGACAGTGATAAGGTACATATGCTTAGCAATGTGACAACTGGAAATGTAAACAGTTGATATTAACTTTAAGCAGAGAATCTTATCAATTCATTTTGAACAGATCCTACCTGAAAGTCCCCTTTGTACATTATTTTGCACATTGTTTAAGGCTCTAAGAGGGGTCTTAGTGTGGTATTATAGGATAAGCACTGGACTGAAAGGTCTTGACCGCAAGGTCAGTGGTTCAAACTCACCAGCTGCTCTTCAGAAACCCTATACAGGGTTGCTATGAGTAGAAACTGAGTCAAGGCACTTAATAACAACAACAAAACTCTGAGGAGTTTTGAAGTAAATAAACCAATTTAATTATGGTTCTGCCAGTTCTTTAATACTATTCCTTCTTTCCATGATTGCAATTTTTCTAATTTACTTTTTCTAATTCTACACATTTTCTAAGAAAGCTAAAACTTCCCACAATAGTTCCCATAATAGAGATAGGATTCCCAAGGAGGGGCAGAGAAATAGAGTGACAGTTGTTAATTTTGTGGGTAGGTACTTAGTAAATGGAATACTTAGAGTCTGGGGAACAATAAACGTGATTTCATGTCTAAGGTGCCTGTGCTATAAGGGTTACTTTAATATGGACAAGATAGCTACAGGGAGAAAAATGGGACATCTCAGGGTGCAAATTGAAGTATGAGGGAACTGGTCATTTTTGATAATAAGAAAATATTAAATACATCTTCTAGGCTTACTGTTGCTGTTGTTGTTAAGTCCTGTTAAGTTGGTACTGACCCATAGCGATCCTGTATAGAGTTTCCAAGGAACAACTGGGGAGCTTGAACCGCCTACCTTGTGGTTCAAACCTACTTTGCAGTCCAGCTCATTAACCCAGCACCAAATCAGGACTCTAGGCTTACTAAGATAGTTAATAGGCAGTTGAGCCATCTAAAGGTTTTCATTGGCTCTTTGGAGATATTACTCTGGAAATTTCAAATATGTGAAAAAAAATTGTCATTGGGAATATGTCTAATTCCCAGGTGCTGTTTCCATCCATCACCATTCAATTTGTTAGCTGCCACTTGCATAATGCTGTGAATTAGGAGGCTGCTTGGCAGTTAACTAGGAACCCTGGGAGAGCAGTGGTTAAGTACTCAGCTGCTAAGTGAAAGATCAGTGGTTCAAACCTTCCAGTTGTTCCAAAGAAGAAAGTCTGCTTCTGTAAAGATCACACCTTGGAAACCTCCTGGGATGTTTCTGTTTATCCTGTAAAGTCACTATGAGAATCTACTTGATGGCAACAGGTCTGGTTATGGGTTTTTGGGTACCAACTAGGGTTTGTCCTTCTCTTATATAAAGTAGACTTGGAAACGAGCTCTCTGGTCATCTGTGTGGGTTCCAATGTGCTATGGAGATAAGACAACCACTGGAAAAATCATGCTTTTTATAACTTTCATTTTCTTGATATAAATGACTGCTAAGCAGAAAAACCAAAATGGATGTCAGAAGATACTCTGAAAATTGATCTCCAGTGTAGAAATGCTAAAGCAAATGGAAGAAAGGAGGAGGTAAAGAAGCTGAATAGAACATTTCAAATGGCAGCTTAAGAAGACAAAGTCAAATATTATAATGACATGGACACTGATTTGGAGTTAGAAAACCAAAAGGGAAGAACATGCTCAGCATTTCTCAAGCTGAAAGAACTGAGGAAAAAATGTCAGCCTCAACTTGCAATACTGAAGGATTCTTTGGGCAAAATAATTGAATGATGCAGAAAGTATCAAAAGAAGATGGAAAGAATACACAGAGTTACTGTACCAAAAAGAAATTGATGATGTTCAATGATTTCAAGAGGTAGCATATGATCAAGAGCCAATGGAACTGAAGGGAGAAGTCCAAGGTGCACTCAAGGCATTGGCAAAGAACAAAACTTCTAGGAATTGATGGATGATGCAGTATTGGAGGCACTCACTCAGCTATGCCAAGACATTTGGAAAACAGCTCCCTGATCAACTAATGGAAGAGATCCATATTTGTGCCCATTCCAAAGAAAGATGACACATGCAACAATATCACATGAAAGAAAAATTTTACTATAGATATTTAAAAATGGATGCAACAGTACATTGACAGTGAACTGCCAGAGGTTCAAGCTGGATTCAGACAAGGATGTGGAATGAGGGGCTATCATTGCTGACATTAGCTGATTCTTGGCTAAAAGCAGAAAATACCAGACAGATGTTTGCCTGTGCTTAACTGACTATGCAAAGACTTTCAATGGTTTGGATCTTGACAAGATATGGAAAATATTGTGAAGAATTATTATTATTCTGTAACACTTAATTGTGCTCATGAGGAACCTGGACATAGAGCAAGATGCAGTTGTTTGAACAGAACAAGGAAACATTGAATCATTTAAAGTTAGGAAAGGTGTGTACCAGGCTTGTATTCTTTCACAATACTTATTCAGTCTGTATATTGAGCAAATAATCTGAGAAAATGGATTGTATGAAGAAGAACGTGACATCAGGATTGGAAGTAGGCTCATTAACATCATTCAATATGCAGATGATACAATCTTGCTTGTTGAAAGTGAAGAAAACTTAAAGATCAAAGACCACAACCTTTGGTATGAGTTGCCCCTTAATATAAAGGAAACAAAAATCCTAACCACTGAACCAATAAATAGTATCATGATAAATTGGGAAAAGATTGAAGTTATTAAAGACTTCATTTTGGTTGGATCAACCATCAACACTCATAGAAGCAGCAGTTAAGAAAACAAAGGATGTATTGCTTTAGGTAAATCTGGTACACAAGACCTCTTTAAAGTGTTCAAGAACAATGGTAACAGTTTGAGGACGAAAGTGGACCTGACCCAAGTCATTGTATTTTGAATAGCCTTATATGCATGTGAAAGTTGGGCAATGAATAAGGAAGACTGCAGAAGAATGGATGTATCTGAGTTATGATGTTGAAGAAGAATTTTAAAGGGACTTCCAGAAGAACAAAAAAATCTGTGCAGAAGTTCAATCAGAATACTCCTTGGGAGCTGAGATGACCAGATTTCATCTCTCATATTGTGAACATATTAACAAGAGGGACCAGTCTCTGGAGAAGGACATCATACTTGGTAAACATGAGAGTCAGTGGAAAAGAGGGAGATCCTCAATGGATTGGCACAGTGACAGGGCTCAAGCATAGCATCAATTGTGAGGATGGCGTAGGACCAGGTGATGTTTTGTTTTGTTGTACATAGGGTCTCTATAGACTGGAAATAACTTGACGAAACCTAACAACAAGAACACAAATAGTTGTTGTTCAGTGTTGTTGAGTCATTTCAGACTCACAGCAACCTCATGTGACAGAGAAGAACTACCTCATAAGATTTTCCTGGCTTCAATCTTTATGGAAGCAAAACACCAGGTCTTTCATATTAGAACCACCAACCTTTTGGTTAGCACCCAGTGTTTAATCATTATGCCTCCAGTGCTTCAGCTAAGCAATGAAGGGGATATATATATATATATATATATATATATATATATATATATATATATATATATATATATATATATATATATGTAATTCTGTTAAGAGTGAGAAAATTCTTGGATTTGGTCTACTCCTTGAATAGAAGTAATACATGAAGTGATTCATTGGTTTGATAATTTAGTCTTCCTATATTCTCAATATTTTTAATTTACTTTTGCCTTCATAAAGTTCCTGTAATGAAGAAACAAATAACAAAGTCCTCCCCATCCCTTTGTATTCTGAAACATAAGATTTCTACCTAATTTGAAATTTCTGCCAATAATTTCACCAGGAGAATGTGCCAAATAAGTGAATATTTTTAGTTCCATGAGCTAAACAGCAGATACAGATCTGTGATTGAAGATAAACAATCTGTCGGTTAAATATTTTAAAATAACGAATACTGCCTTCTAATACATAGCATTAAATAGTTTTTGAAGCTCAGATTGATTTTGTTAGTAAACTCCGTTTTTTTGTGTGTGTGTTTTTTCCCCCCTCTGGTGGACAGTTTGCTAGTTTGTTTAAAAGGATGTTAACCTTTTCAACTACCAATTGGATACTGTGGTAGAAAATGTCTCCTTCTGTAGACATCCTCTTGACAGCTAGTTTACAATAACCTGTCTATTTGACCTTGGTCTCGGGCTCTTATTATATGTATCATGGTTCTTGTCAAAGGATTGCATTTTTAAAGGGAGCCATTTGTAACTTCAAAACAATAATTCTTTCTCCTCATCATTGATGTTTTCTATATGATGTTGAAAGATCTTCAAGATGATTTCTTAAATTGGCACAATAGCATTCTAAAATCCTAAATAAGTCTGCCTAAATAAGTATTCCATTCAGTCAGTTGACACTTTTTGTATTTGTTTGACAAAAATGGGTCACTGATTAAATACTATGATTCAGCTATTTCTTAAAATTAATATAATAAAATAGGCTTTCTCTCCCATTCGCTTAATAAAAATCATTTAAATTGCTAAGGAGTTACCCTCAAGAGACTTCTGCCAGTTCTATTTTAATGAGAGTACAAGACAATGTAAAATAAAACTAGGACACATTTTGGGAGCTTTTTCACAGAATCATAGAAATAGCAAATGCATAATGAAAAGTTGTGTAAATCAGATAGTCAATCAGACGTTTTCTTCAAAATTATCTACAATTTTTTTGTATTTATTTAAAAATATATCTTAAACTCTCTATCATGTAGACTAAGCATATTTTCCCAAGATCCTGGGATCTTTGACCTCAGGAAATTTACACTTTGTTGTTTTATTTAACACAGGTTTTAGTGTGTTATGTGTGTGTGCTTTCAGGTCCAGATTGTATGATGTGAAAGTGAGAAATTTTTCCTTGAAGCTGATTTCATTATCTACTCTATTTTATGACTTGATGGTTTGACTGAATCTTTGCTGCATATAAGAACTAGTCATCTTAGAGTTGACTCCAAAACATGGTGACCTCATGTATGTCAGAGTAGACGCTGTGTTCCTTAGGGTTTCCAACGACTGATGTTTCAGAAGCAGATCCCCAGACTTTTCTTCTGAGACACCTCTGGGTGGATTTGGACTCTACAGCTCTGTGACATTAGGCTTGAAGCTGATGTTTCATATGGGCATTCCCATTCACAAACTGTATCATGCTTGTCTTCATTCAGTTCCTGAAAAGCATTTATAACTGCTGGGGTCTATAGGGCTCACCCCTCTTGGAAGCTCTATTAGGATCAACATCCACTTAAAACTGCCTATGCCCAAAGGAGGCAGACAGCTGAAGTTAACAATTCAGACCACGCAGGTTATTCTCAAGACCCGAATCTTCAGCTGTGTAGGTTTGTAGCCTCAAGCAGGTTACTTAACCTTTCAGTGCCTCAATTTCCTTACCTGCAAAAATTAAGTAATGACACGGTAAAGCCCCTTTATTACACTGCAAGGTTAATATGAAAAATTAAATTGAGTAAAATTCAACAGCCTGTTTTTGTGAGATTATGGAAATAAGTGAGAAGGCTGTGAAGCAAAAGCGCCCTGGGGCAGGCAGGGTGGGGATTTTCTTTGTGTTAATCATCATTTTCAACTCTCAGTTGCCTGTCCTCTCATTTCCACATGTCAAGAACACAATCAGAAGTGCCTAGTTGTTCTAGGATTTGGAGGTTGTTCACAGCCTGTTGCTTTACTAGCTTCTCAGAGGAGCAGAAACATATTTCACCACTAGCCTCCAGTTTGCCTTTTGTGTCCTCAAGCATAGCTGTATGAAATAGACTGAACAAGGGGTAACCAAGAGTGGAGATTTTCTTTTTACACATCATTGACTATTTCCTTTTCTTCCTACTTTGTCTTTTCAGGGAGAAATTACAGGCTTTGGTGCTTTAATTATTATGTCAATTAGAATAATTTAACTTTCTTCAATGCACAGTGATTTTAAAACTTCTTTCGTATTCATCATATTAGATATTTTATTCCTCAAATTATTTTTCTCAAAGCTCAAGTCTAGTGTAGCAGGAACTATGTATCAAAAGGATTCCAGTTAAACTAAAGCTTTATAAAAATCCAATGATAATAACATTAAAAATGACAACAATGATAACAATCACAATCATATGAAATCATAATTTGTTGAATATGCCTATTTAATAGATATTTATTATTTTCTTTGGTATTCACAACAGTACTCAAGTGGTTTTATATTTCAGTGATGAATAATCTGAATTTAAGAGAGCTGCATCAATATCTACACTTGTACAATAGACTCGATGAGGACCTTGTATTTCTTCATGTAAGACTGATGTTACAACATCTTAGAAAATAACTACAAATTTAGTATAATTTATTTGTTTATTTGGTTTTAAGACTTCAAGAATTGGATTGTCTCATGCCCAGATATAATGTTTTCTCTCATAAGCTTATAGAAATACAAATAGAAACCACCGAAGATTTTGACAGTTTGCTTCCGTAAGATGTGAGATTGCACCTTGATGACTATTGTAACCAGAACAGTTAAAGGAAAGGTAGCAATTTGCCCCATCTGTTTGAACATGTTTTTATCAAAGGAGAAGTGTTTTGATATTTTGCCAGCTAGGGATCTGCATCATTTTTAGAATCATCAGAGTTAATACATTAAAAACATTTTTTAAATGATAACATGATTATTTCTTAGGAGACACTTTATGCAACCATTTCCCATCATTCTGAAGCCTCCCCCATGCCTGTTTCCTGCTTTGCTTTGAAGTTCTGTGAAAAATAAGCACATATGAAAGGACACAATGACATCTGCCTTCCTGCTTGTGCTTCCATAAGTGATGTTTCTGTGGTATGCAGTTGTACTGATATTGGTGGGAAGGGGGAATCCATTTTTCATTATTGAAAATAGCTTCCCTACCCCTCCTCCCCTCCCTTCATCGAAAATGACAATTGTGCGTCACAGGAAAGTGGGAGCTTGGAAGGAAGAAAGTGTCAGGATAAATTTAGCTTTTGTCTTTCTTCCGATCTTAATTTGGATATTGTTTGCAAGATGAGCACTGTTCAACCCTCAGGACCAAGGAGATTCTGAAAGGGGTGGGAAATGGCACAGGTGCACTGGGCAGTGAACAATCAGATACAATTCAATCAATGGTTGGTTTTGTCTGTCTTTGCAGGAGGGCCTTTTATTCCTTTCCTTTCTGTCCCTATTTTTTTGGTCACCTGTGTGATAAATAATAAGATCAAGGGTCTGGACACCAAAATCCTGGCCTCAGTTCAACCTGACAAATTATTGCTCTAAGTGTACTGTTTCTTGCCTTCTTGCTATTTAATTTTTTCCCCCCATTTTATCTGTTACTATATATAGAAAACAAAAATGTAATCTATCCAGGGATTAGCAGAGTATGTATGCAAACATGCACACATACATACAGACAGACTGGAATTATTGACTTTTGTGCAGAGAATTTGAATATTTAAGGATAAATTCTGAATCGTTTGAAGCATAGGTCAGGTACTTACTCCTTTGTAAGTCACTGAGTTTGGAAAAAGTTTAGTGCAGATAAAAATGCTCAAATATATGTTCTAATTTTTGAATATCCTTTTAATTTTCCATAATCTGTTTTTAATAAAATGAACGTGACTTAAAACAACAACTACAACTCTACCACTTCCACTGAGTTGATTCTGACTCATGGCAGCCTTGTAAAGGTTTCCAAGACTGTACATCTTTATGGGAGCCGACACCCTCATTGTTCTTCTGTGTAGTTTGAAGTGCTGACTTTGAGGTTAACAGCCCAACATCTAACTCACAGCACCAACAGGGCTCCTTGAAGGTTACTTTGTTGTTGTTGTTGAGTACCGTGGAGTCGGTTCCGACTCATAGTGACCCTGCACAGAGTTTCCGAGGCTGTAAATCTTTACGGGAGCACAACGCCTCATCTTTTTCCCGTGGAACCGCTGGTAGTTTTGAACTGCTGACTTTGAGGCTAGCAGCCTTTTTCTTTTCTTTTTTTTTAAGGTTTTTATTGTGGATTGAGTGAAAGTTTTCAGGGCACATCATCGGCTTCACATTCAAACATTCATATACCTTGTTTCATTACATTGATTATAATCCCCTCCACATACCATCAGTTAACAGAGTTTCTCTCTATCCTCTTTAGCTTTTTTTGGGGGGGAGGGGGAAACTTTGCCTTTTTGGAATTTACAGTCTTGGCTTTTAGGGAAGGTTTTTACATTTATCTGTGGGTATCCAGGGCTCATGTATGGAATTACTAACCAGCATAACTGATTAGTCAGATAAAGGACATTTTGCTATGTCTGCTAGGTGGCTAAAGTCTGATCCTCAGAGCCTATGGTTTGGACGGTCAGCAACGCTTGGGCCCACAGGGACTTGAACTCCTAACTGGGTCTGCATGGTCTGCATCAGATTCCCCCTTATTTATTATTTGTTTAAGGGACGCTGCCTGTCTTAGGCGGTCAGAGCGAATTCCTCAGTCTTACCCGTCATCGAAACTCATTGCAGCATGGCAATGGCTCTGTCTTAGGTCTAGCAGCCTTTTTCGTAACCACTACGCTATCAGAGCTCCTTTGTTGTTGTTGTTAAGTGCCGTCGAGTCGGTTCCGACCCATAGCTACCCTGTACAGGGTTTCCGAGGGTGTAAATCCTTACGGGAGTAGAAAGCCTCATCTTTCTCCCGCGGAGCGGCTGGTAGTTTCGAACCACTGACCTTAAGGTTCGCAGCCCGATTCGTAACCACTACGCTATCAGAGCTTTTTTGTTGTTGTTGTTGTTGTTAAGTGCCGTCGAGTCGGTTCCGACCCATAGCGACCCTGTACAGAGCTCCTTTAGAAGACAGAAAATAATGTATGTTTTTATAGGTAAAATTGGGGTGAGAAGGGCATAAGGTTGAATGATGAATTGATAGTTGGTGATTAGCAACTGCTAAGCTTTTGCAAATATTAAGTTGATATCATAAAATTCACTGGTTTATCAAAACTTTGGGGAAAAAAATTGCAAAGTTATAGTTCTAGCCCATTATTTCTTCAGTGACAATTGTAGAGACAGGGTTACTAAAATTTAACAGTAATTTTTTGTGTGCCTATGTATATATAGGGACTCCTGGTGTGGCACTGTAGGATCGGCATGGGACTGTGAACCACAAGGTCAACAATTCAAACTCACCAACTGCTCCTCGGAAATACAAAAAGTGTCACTATGAGTTGGAACGGATTCCATGGCACTTAACAACAACAGCTATATATATATTCTTGCAATTTAAAGTTTGTGTTTTGATGTAAAGTTAAAATGGATTGTGTTAATAAATATTGACTTACTTGCTTCTACCTTTTTTAGTGAATAGCAATCTTCACATTTAAAAATGATTCTATATGTCTAACTTAAAAATGTTGTTGTTAAGTACCATTGAGTCTCATAGTTAGGCTTTCCAAGGAATGGCTGGTGGGTTTGAACTTCTGACCTTGTGGTTCAAACCAAACTTGTGGTCCAGTGCTTATCCTATAGTGTCACACCAGGACTCCAAACTTAAATAGTGTTGTTGTTGTTAAGTGCCAACAAGTCAGTTCCAACTCATAGTGACCCTGTATAGGTTTTCCAAGGAGCAGCTGGTGAGTTTGAACCATCAATCTGTGGTTCAAGCCAACCTTGTGGTCCAGTGCTTTATCCCACAGAATCTTCACCTTTATATTTTGGAAATGGATAAAAACGGATCACTTGAATAAAAAGACTTATAGCTTCTTGAATAGACAGCTTGTAATTTAATAATGATTTTAATGTGAAAGCACTTTCAACTAATGTGTATGCCAACAATTTGGTAAGGCAGATATGATGCCTTCAATGAGAAATATGTGGATTGGGGAAGTTACATGATTAAGGTCAGAGAGTGAGTAAAGTCCAAAACTTTAGCTACTTCCCTTGATTCTCGCATCCAGCCTCCAAAAAGGGAGTAAACAAATGGAAATATATATTTCATTGATTCACAGTTAGTTTCATATACAACATCTCATTTAAAATTCATAGCTACTCACTGAGATAGATACTGTTATCTTCATTTGCTGATAAAGAAATACAAGCTCAGGAATTAATCCCAGTTTCAGAGGCTGAGCAAGTCTTGATAAGGGTTGTTTCTGATTCCTAGTTTTTGGAATAAGGTATCATTGAGATGCACCAATTTACAAAGGAGACTGACTTAGCCCATCTTCCTTCTTGTGACAGGGTATTACATAATTATTTGGGTTCAAGACATGTCAAATTCTGCTCAGCCAGTTAGCATCTCCATTAAGGAGAGGAGCTTTTATTTATTTGTTTATTTATTTTTAAGTTTTTATTGTGAATTATGTGGGTTTACGTGGAAGAATATCAGTTTTACATTCATCCTATCATATTTCATTTCATTGCAATGATTACAATCCCCTCCATGCATCATCAAATAACCACAGGGTGCATCTGACAGGCCTGACCCCCGGCTGTCAGCACACAGTCCCTCTCCCTCCCTGAGTCCAGTGTCCCCAGCCACTCCATCTGTCCACGTCATCATCTCTATCTCCATCCCTGTTTCTCTGGGTAGGGTCTCGCTCTCTGCTCTTCAAAGAGAAGAGCTTTTAAAAAGGCAAATGTACAATGTTAAGAAGATCATATAATTCAAGCTGGAGTTTAGCATAAGACTTTGGTAGAAGGATGTGGGGAAATGTGACATTGTAAAAACATAAAAATATCCTTGGGCATGACCAGTGGACTGAATGTAGCTAATATTAACAATGCAATCAAAGTTACATATGACTTGAGTTTTAGGGTAGTTGGGGATGGAGCTCTCCTCTTGAGTGGCTGAATACTAGTGTCTTGTGCATACTTGTGTAGAAGTTAGCTAAATAAATGTATTTTTGTTTCAATTCTTGTATCTTTAGAGTGGTTGTTGCTAATTTCCTTGTGTTTGAAAAAAAAAAAATTACCTACTAAAATTTTAGCTTACTTATTGGATTTATTTTTATCCTCCCCCTTCCCAGATGGGACATGATCATCTTTCTTCTTCCCCTGTTACATACACAAACAGAAACACTCAGAAAATATATGAATATGACAAATAAAAACAGTAGAACACAAATTAACAAACTCAAGGAGTAATTTAGCTATTAAAACAAAATTTGTTTTGGGCTTTGAGCTTCCTTAAAGTCTGGGCCATAGCTCAATAAATGCTAATAGAAATATCTTTCAGAACTTTACAAAGATAACTCTTACGGGTTTTTTATTTTGTTTTGTTAAGTGTCATTGAGTCAGTTCCGACTCATAGCAACCCAGTATAGGGTTCCCAAGGAGTGAGTGACTGGTGGGTTTGAACTGCCAGTTTGTGGTTAGCAGTCTGGTGCGTATCCTATAACACCACACCAGGACTCCAACTCTTAAGGGATCAAATGAAAATGGTATTCAATAACATTTATCAGAGATACTGTCATATCCCTGACTCTCTTAGTAATATTTAATAAAATCATAGGGTTAAATATTAAAGTACAACTCAGTGTAAGCAAATTTACAAGGGCCTGGTGTGGTGCTGTGGCCTAATACATCAGACTGCAAAATCATTTGAACTGCAAGGTCAGTGATTCAAGCTCACCAGCTGCTCCTTGGAAGCCCTCTACAGGGTTGCCATGGGTCGGAATCAATTCGACGGCACATAACAACAACAACAAGAAACCCACCAGCTGCTCTTCAGAGATCCTATACGAGGTTGCTATGAGTCGGAACCAACTCGATGGAATGTACCAACAACAAACTAACATAACTCAAATATCTGAGGATTTCTGTAGTCCAAATCAGAATTTTTGTATTAACTTAGGAGAATGTGGGGTAAAGGTCCCTAAAACAATCTAGGGGTCCTGGTGTGGTGGTGTGGGCTAATATGTCAGAATGCAAAGTCATTTGAACTGCAATGTCAGTGGTTCAAGCTCACCATTGCTCCTCAGAAACCCTATACAGGGTCGCTATGGGTCGGAACTGACTCAATGGCACTTAACAACGATAACAATAAAGCAATCTTACGTTAATTTCTTGTGTCTCAAACATGAGTTTGTAAAAATTTCTGGAAGTTCTGCTCTCTAACTGTTGAGAATTGAGAGCCATGATTTGTGGTGACGACTGTGTGGCATTGAGTCAGCTCTGACTCATAATGACTCTACATAGGGTTTCCAAGGCTGTAAATCTTTGTTGTTGTTAAGCACTGTTGAGTCAGTTACAACTCAAAGTGACCCTGTACAGGGTTTCTGAGGAGTAGCTGGTGAGTTTGAACCACCAACCTTGTGGTTCAAATTAACCTTGTAGTCCAGGGCTTATCTTATAGTGTCACACCAGAACTCCACAAATAGGGACAGTGTTCTTTGTAAATCTTGATGGGAGCAGAAAACCTCATCTTTCTCACATGGAATGACTGATAGATTTGAACCGCTGACCTTCAGTTAGCAGCCCAGTTCATAAACCACTCTGCTACGAGGGCTCTTGAGAGCTACCACTAAGATGCAGTAAAAATTGAGACATTATACAAAAAACTCAGTCCAATGAAAACTGCTTTGCACAGAGAGATTAATCAGCAGAATTAAGCCAGCTCACCCATGTTTGCAGCCAAAGCTTCAGTTATTAAATTGGCTTCCTAAGTCATTGATCTTTGGCTCTGGTTTGTCCTGTCTCCTACCCCACAGCTCCATGGGTTTCTTGACCCTTGCTTCTCCTCATGGCTCTGTCTCTTGGATTACCAACTGAACCAAGAACCAATTTCTTCTTTTCCAGGATTTGAACCTGGCTGATTTCAATCTTGACAAGTTTTGTGAAGAGTCTGGAGGATAAGGCAGGACAAAAATAAGACCTTGTGGTGGTTGAGTATTTAATAGTCATCATTGATTTACGTTATATGCTGCAGAACCAAAACAAGTTGCTTAGTACTGATATGCTGTCATGAAAAAGCTGAAGACCAGTATCTTTTGGGAAGAAAGTGTAGGGTGGAGTGACTTATTTTGCTTATACATGACTGATCCAGATCCAAAACTGATGTCTGCTATCTCCTAACTCAAGGAGTCCTGATAATGTAGTGGATTACAAACTGGGCGGCTAAATCCAAAGTGAGCAATTTGAATTTACCAGTTGCTCCATGGGAGCTCTGGTAGCATAGCGGTTATGAATCGGGCTGCAGACCGCAAGGTCAGTAGTTTGAAACTACCAGCTGTTCTGCGGGAGAAAGATGAGGCTTTCCACTTCTGTAAAGATTTATAGCCTTGGAAACCCTGTACAGGGTCACTATGAGTCGGAACTGACTCCACGGCACATAACCACCACCACCATGGTAGATAGATGAGGCTTTCTGCTCTTCTAAAGATTACAGTCTCAGAAACCCTGTACAGGATCTCTATGAGTCAGAACTGACTTGGCGGCAAACGACCACCACCATCCCCTAATGCAGGGTATTCTTAACTAAACCAAACCAGCCTATATTATTAGCCTTTTTGTCCTTTCAAGTTGACATTAACATAAATTCATAGAAGTTTAGAGAATCTTAGTGATGTTATTTTTAAGTGCTGTGGAGTCAGTTCCAACTCATTGCAACCCTGTACTAGGTTTCCTAGGTTTTAAATTTTACAGAAACAGAAAGCCTCATGTTTTCCCTTGGAGCAGCTGGAAGGCTCGAACCAACAGTCTAGTGCTTATTGTATGGAGCCAACATGCTCCCATTTTAGTGATAATTCAATTTAAAGATTTGTTTGTAAATATGATGTGCCCGGGGTGTTCTTTGGAAAATCATAACAAAACAAAACAAGACCTGAATTCATGACTAATTTATATAATTCAGACAACTATACATTCCCCTTTAAAATTAGATATGCCACATTTGCAGACAGCCTCATATATGCTGTGTGACTTTGGTCCACTTAAACCAATCATGTACTGTTTGCTTCCTCATTGACAACACCTCTTACTGTCTCCTTTACAAGAGTTCAAGTATCAATTAGATTGTATCTACCTACAATATCCCTCAGTCCTTCACTGACTCCCACCACCTGCCTAGTTCTTGAAATCACTGAATACAAAATCTCTGGAGTAATACATTGGGTACTTTCTGTCACTGAGGGATCTAGGACCCACGTGAATTGCCCCAACCTTGTTTGTCAAGATTAGATTCCACTGGCCTGGCTTCAGTTCAGGAATCTTTCTTTCTTTTCTGATATATCTTACTTTCCACATCTATATAGATTTATGTTTGACAATCAATAAGCATAAATAATGAACACTATATATTTACCTGTTACAATGAATCAAATATAATCATATGGTTGCCTTTTCTCATAAATAGTTGATCACATGTAAATAGCTTTAGGAATCTTGCTATGTACCATTCTTCAAAACTGTATTGTGTTCCTTTTTCCACAGACATTAGAAATAATACTATGAAATTCCAATCCTTGGGTAGTTATTTTGACAAGAGGATTTATAAAAATTCATTGTCTGTCTTGAGCGAATGTGTTTTGATTAGGGCTTGAAACTGATTCTTTCCACTTTAGTTATGGCTAAGGAAGCAAAACTGGGCCAGACCTGACTTTAAAAAAAAAAAATTGAGAGAATTTGAATGATAACTAGAACAGAAAAAAGATGTGTCAAAACCCTTCTAGAAATGTAATCTTCCTGTCAGAAAACAAGAACAGCATGTGTGTTGCATAGGTTTAGAGTAGAGCCCAAAACAACAGTACCCTGTTCAAAGATGGTAGCCAACTACATGCTTTGAATGTGTGTCACCCTCCACAGTCCTGTTAATAATCAGACTCATCAAAGGGATCACTATGCTTCTTTTGAGTCTCCCACTTCAGTGCTTCAACCCATAATTGTTTTCTGTTTAAGGTTTTGCTCAGTAGCATCAAAAATTCATGTCAGTTGTATTTTGTTTTGTTGGCCATGATTGCACCAGTTTGAAGGCCTGGTTTTGATGAGATAAAGTCCATATGATATTAAAACAAATTAGACTTTTCATTCCAAACACCACGTAACCTCACAAGTTAGGAAAATGATTTGATGTAATTTACATAAAATATACAGTGGATGCATTGATCAATTGTCTATTTGTTTATACCTGATCTGAGCAGTAACCCTGAGAATTTGCTTTCCAAAACTAATCTGGAACGTGTCTGAAGATAACAGCCATCAAATTCAGTATCTAGAGTTTGGACTGCTGTTTGATAGCAGGTTCTTAAAGGGTACATTGGAAATGGGAACAGAAACTTGAGAACCTAAGCAGAGGAATACTTAGGCCTCATACTCTACTGCATCTCTTTCTCTCTGATTCTCAGTCTCTGTCTCTCTCTCCTTTCACACACATACAAAAACACATCAAATAAGAAATAGGTGCAGACTCTCTCCCAAATATAAATCACAGAAAGGCTCATCATGGAAATGCACCAATGCCCATTTCTGTATCTGTCTCTCTTTCAGAGTGTTTGTTGCTAGGTAAAGGCAGTCTCAACCTCCTTCCAAAATGGCCCCATGCAAAAGAGATACTATATTTTAAGGTCTCTTTCAGTTTCCATTAGCATTACCCCACCATTTTTTTTTTTTGTCTTTTGAGGCAATGTTTTTAAATAGAAAAGTTAGGAAAGAAATGATAAAGAAAATTGTTATTGAAAAAAATCTGGATCTCTTGCTGATGAAAACTATCAATTCTCTTGCTAGTGAAATGTGAGTCCTGCTGTAGACTTTCCAGAGCATATTGGCTCTGGGTTTCTGGGGGAAGGTGCTCTGGATCTCTTTAAAAAGCACACATGCTGCTCCATGTGGTGCAGCAGCTGCTAAGGTAATGATGCATTTTTAGGGAAAAAATACCATAAATAAACATACAAAAAATCATATGAAACTCTTTCCAACTAAGCACAAAATTTGGCAGCAAGTTAAGAATCTAAACACACACACACATCATAACTGATAAGATAAGGCACTAGTCCAGTCATTTCAAATCTGATTTCTACCTACATATTTATGCACATATTTATATAACACATATCACCATTATATTTACCTTTCCAATATGCCCAAGAATTTAATCCATGATTTACAATGTTAATATATTCCAAGGATACAGAAGACTCACTATTAAATGCCTCCGCCACTACATAAAATTAGCAATGAATCAACTAATTACATGGGTAACTACTGTTTTTCTTTCACTAATTCCAAAGGAGACTTCACTTTACCCTGGGTTCTGACTATCAAACATTTTTGGAAAATAAAGATTTTTTTTTTTTCAAATTCTCCTGATTATTAGTTACTTCTAAACCCCTATCCAGGGTCTTCTAAAACCTTATATAGAATAACACCATGATGTTTCTCAATGAGGGACTTCTAAAGATCTTAATGTAACCATATTTTATATTTTATTTCTGAAATATTTGAAATATCCCAATCTAGATTACACTTTAACAATACTTATTTAATAATAGTTAAATATTCCCAGTATTTCTCATTACAAACTGTTATCATGTTTGATGACTCCTTAAGTCAGACAGTCAAAAGGAAATTGGTAGGGTGCTGTAGGGCCAGCCGTGGACTGCGGACCACAAGGTTGGCAATTCAAGCCCACCAACAGCTCCTTAGAAACCCTATACAGGGATGCTATGAGTTGGAACCAACTCTATGGCACTTAACAATAACAGTTTAGTGAGTATATGAATATACATACACATACAGACCCCCATGATGAAATCTTTTTGAGGATAGATCTTAAATACTTCTTTGCAACATCAATTTTTACTTTCTTAAATTTGTGAGTGATTACAATGCCCTTTGTTATTTTAATCACAGTTAAATGTCTTTTGTTGAGTCCTGGTGTGGTGACCTAGGGTAAGCCCTGACCTCAAGGTCGACTAGAAACTCAAGATCTGCGGTTCAAATTCACCAGGCACTCCTCTGAAACCCTATACTACAGGGTCGTTGTGAATGGGAACCAACTCGATGGCACTTAACAACAACAACATACTATCCTTTATACACACTGCCCACCGCTAACTGATCTGATTGCTTAATGAGGTCCTCCTCAGATCATCTGCATCCCGTTAAGCAAGAGGAGAACTGGCAGCTCAGTAGGACAAGCTCTGGAAGGCTAACTACTTGGTGGGCAGTTTGCTTTGCAGAAAAATGAGGCTTTCTGCTCACTCAAAGATTTATAGCCTCAGAAACTTTAAAGAGAGTCACTATGAGTCAGAATGGACTTGATGGCAGTGGTTTGATTTTTTGGTTTGGTATAATGGATTGGCTGAATGAAATTTATATGGTGCTTTTCATAGACTAGCATGATAGTTCTAGTGGTGACATAAATACCTAGAAACTACTAACACAAAAATTACTTTTAGCTCTGGAATAACTAATATAGCATAGAAACATCATTTTCATTTCATCAATTTAATATAAGAAATTCAAACCCAAATCTTTAGATCTTGCTGGTTTCCTGGGTATTTTTTTCTGACTCCTGTTTCATTTCATAAATGTGAATATTAGGGCATTTATTTTTTGAAAACCACATAATACCCAGGTCTCACCTCCAGAAAATTTAATTAGTCAGACTTTGGACCTGAACGCTAGGGCTTTTAAAAGTCTCCTCAGGTGATTTTTATGTGTGGTGAGGGTTGAAAACCACTGCCTTGGAATTTGAGCATCAACCTTGAGGTCAATTGCACTAAGCGTTGAATTCAATATTGATCAATGGCTTATATGATTCAAGTCTAAGGGTTCATCTTTCTCACATTTTTCCATCCCTCCCCCATTCTTCATTTATAATCTATTTGTTATGATTAAAACTTTAAACTGGCGAAGATCATTAATCATAGATATAATTTAGTGACAGCAGGGTCATGTCCTACTAACTAAGTACACCTTGTTTGCCTCAAAATGCTAATCGCTTCTCTGCAACATTAATGAGGGACAATTGATATTGAGCCTAACAATCATGTATGGTCTAGTTACTGTATTATTGAAATAAAGTACTTTATTAGGTTATGGTAAAATACAGGAAGGTATAATTATGCAAATCCCTGAATCACATAATACCATACTTAGAAAACTTTGGCACAAGGAAGAGGGACATTTTAATGAATTTCAAGATTTGGGGGGAAAGAGGTTATAATTATAGAAGCTCCTGTCTGGCATCTTCTCAACAGGAGACTGATACTTCAGTTTCCTTTGCTGTGAGGTTGTCAAAAGAAGAGATCACGTTTTTTTTTCCTCTGAACTTCTGTTGCTGCTTCCATTCAGTCATATGCTCATTTAATATTACTTAGCTTAATTTAAATGCAAACCCCCTCAAATTCTCAGAGCAAAGCGACGAGTGTGAGTGTGTAAGTTTGTGTTTACACCATTGTGCTTAAAGATGGTTCTACTGAATCACCATTAGAACAACTCATAATTTACACAATGTATTATTAGTGTTCCTTATGCACCAATATTGACTATGCTTTTGACATAGGTTGCAGTGTTTGAAGGGACCTCAGGGTACTTTTAAAGTCAACAACTTTAAGGTCCTTGAGGTACATATTTCAACACTAATAGAGGTAGTCTCTAATTTTCACATTATTTACAAAGATTGTTTAATGATAATAATAAATTCCCTGGTGTCCTTAAATTCCAAGAAATATCACTGCCTTTAACAAAATAATACATAATACATTGATTTGGTTTAATCTTAGAGACCAAGTGCTAACTAATAGATGCTAAAAGTCTATTGGAAAGTAGGTGATAGGGTCAGAATTTATGGAAAAATTTCCCATTTCCTAACTGAGATGAACTTGGACAGTCTTAATTATAAAACTAACATCCAATTGCATTTTTCATTAATAGATAAGTATATGTAGGTATGTGTGTGAAACGCATGATTATAGCCATTTTGTGTTCAGAGAGTGAGTACAATTAGTCTTTTATATTTCCAGTGTCAAAAGTACAGAGCCTGGTGGTTGTTTCTGTTAAGAGCCATCAAATTGGTTCCAACTCATTGCAACCCCTATATAGGGCTTCCAATGAATGACTGGTGAGTTTGAACCACAGACCTATTGTTAGCAATTCAGTACATATCCTACTGCACCACAATATTTAGTTGTTGTTGTTGTGAAGTGCCGTCGAGTCGGTTCCGACCCATAGCGACCCTGTATAGGGTTTCCGAGGAGCGGCTGGTGAGATTGAACTGTCGACCTTGTAGTTCAAACAGCTTTGCAGCCTGGTGCCTTAATCCACAGCGCCACACCAGTATATTAAATAATTTACAATGGAGTCCTGGTGTGGTGCCATAGGCTAAGCAGTCAACCTTAACGTCAGTTTGAACTGTGAGGTCAGCGGTTCAAACTCACCAGCTGCTTCTCAGAAACCTTATGCTCGGTTGCTATGAGTCAGAACTGACTCCATGGCACTAAACAACAATAATAATGGAATGCATAAAAACATGAGCAATTTAGGGAATTTTAGAATAGAAAAATGTATGTATTTTCTGTCTAAAATACTTCTTGCTCAAGTGAGAAAGTATAGTCATAGGTTTTTATCTTCTCTATAATTACTGGTGATTGAAATGTAATGGTTGGAAACAAAGAGGAAGGATCTGTAGTTGGAAAATATGACCTTGGTGATATAAATGATGCTGGAGATCATATGCTAGAATTTTAGGAGATCGATGATTTATTCATTGCAAATACTTTTTTTTCAACAACATGAAAATGATTATACACATAAGCCTTATCAGATGTAATACATAAGAATCAAATTAACTACATCTGTGTGACAAGATAGTGGAAATGCTCAATATGATCAGCCAAAACAAGACCACCTGCTAACTTGGAAGAGACGATCAGTTACCCATACGCAAGTTCAGGTTGAAGATGAAGAAAATTGAAACAAATCCATGAGAGCCAAAATGGCATTGAACATATCCCACTTGAATGTAGAGACCATCTCAAAAACAGATTTGATGCATTGACCAAAAAAGCTGTGGGATGACATCAAGAACATCGTATAGGAAGAAAGCAAAAGGTCGTTAAAAAGCCAAGAAAGAAAGAAAAGACCAAAATGGATGTAAGAAGACACTCTGAAACTTGTCCTTAAACATAGAGAAACTAAAAGGACTGAAAGAAGTGAGGGAGTAAAAGTATATGATCTCTTCAGTTTTCTTTAATTGATTAATTACATAAAAAAATTTCAAGAGGAAGAAAAAGGGAAGGAGTCAAAAATACAAAGAAAAAGAGAAACGCTTTCTGAAGTAGTTCAAATGATGGCTGTTTGAACGACCTCCTTAAAAATAAGGAGACCATCATTTGAACTCCACTGGACGCCACTATCAGCTGCTTAAAACACTGATGGGAACAGTGGATCAATTGGTGTTTCTCAGCTCTAGCTTGTGTGAAGCTATTTAATTTTTAGTGTGTTTCATCTTCTTCACTAAAGATTAAACTTGTGGGGGTGGTGCTCACTATCTTTTTTGATAGGCTGTAAAATGGCCTGAATGTCTTACAGAAAAATATAGGGTCTGTATTTTGACACCAATGAATTGGGCTTCCACATGTGCACATACTATGTCAGAAAAAAAATTTCCTGAAAAAAGAGACACTGATTCAGGGTGTTGAGATGGAAGTAAACCGTGTGAGTTATACAAGACTGGAGGTATGTAAGAATGGTCTTTCACATTTCAAGAAATTTGGGGGTCTGTGACCAATTGTCCCTTATGTTGACATGGAATTAAGAAAAATCTCATCATGACACAGATTTATATCCAAATTTATGGTAGATATGATGATGGAAAATATATAATACTAATAATCCTAGTAACAGGAGCTCAGTGTCTCCATACAATAAGCATTGGACTTTGAACCATAAAGTCAGCAGTTCAATGCCACCAGTCACTCTGTGGGAGAAAGATGAGGCTTTCTGTCCCCGCAAAAATGTACACTCTTGAAAACCCTATACAGGGTAGTTCTGAGTCAGAACTGATTCAATAGTTCCTAACAACAAGGCTCCTAGTGAAAGTTTTGTGGAACTATGGAGCCTGCCCTGTCTCTATAATCTGCAGATCTTTGAGATTTTCTGTGATAGTATGAATTTCATCACAGCATTTTTACTAGTGTGAGTTAAAAATTATTCACACTCTGGTTATCACAAAACACCTGGCTACATCCACAGCTGATGACAACATTGAGCATGCAAGTGAAATGATTCTGTTGAATAGATGACTGACACTGGGTTATATGGTAAATAATTTGTAAATCAGCCATGGCTCTGCCTATAAAATATAATCCATAACAGACTTAGACTTTGAAAAATTTGTGCAAGATAGGTACAGAAACAGCTCGTGGAAGAGCATAACTAGAAGTGTTTGGACATCTGCAAACAAAATTTAGATAGAAACTCAAAGGGAGGTAATAGTTTCTTTTTAAAAAATCCTTACTGGTGACAAGATAGATTCATCACTATGAGTCTGAGAATAAACAGAAAAGTATGGAATGGAAACATCTTCAGTTGTTGGCCAAGACACAGTTCAAAAGTCACGATCAGCTGGAAAATTGATGCTTACAGTTTTCTGGGACTCTCAAGGGCCAATGTTGGAGCACTATCAGAACAAACGTTCAACAATCAATAGTGCTTATTACAATGAAACGCTCAGACTAAAGCCTAAACTTCTGAGTAATGCTATCCAAGGGTGTTGTGATCTTGCAGTACAATGCATGTCTTCACTCCTCTACCCACACTGTTGGCACTGCAAAAACTTCATTTTGAGATGTTAAAGTATCCTCCCTATGGATCTGGTCTTGCTCTATCAGACTTTTACCTGTTTGGTCTCCTGAAAGCAGCCCTTCAAGGATGAAAACTTACCTCTGATGAAGAAGTGGCTTGCATCTCATACTGAAACATTTTTTAATAAGGACATATGAAATCTTATTGAGAGATGAACAGAGTGCATTGAAAAACAAGGAGATTATGTCAAAAATTATGTAACTGTCTTTTCTAAAAGTTGACTAAAATAAATTCTACAGCCAGAGTGTGGATAATTTTTGACTCTCCCTCATATATATTAACTGCTAAACCCCACTGACTTTCTGTCTGTTCTCTTAGTAGCAGTGAGCAAGCAAGCACCTATCAACTAGCTTTTTTATTTGGCCTGATCGCTGCCTGGATCACTCTTCTATCTAATGTCTACATGGCTGTCTAACCATTCTACTCTATTTAAAGAAATTTCTCAAATATTACCTGCTCATTGAGGGCAATTCTTTCTTTTCACCATTTCTACCACAAGTCTCACACACTTCCTATGCCTCGTCCCTGCTTTTTTCTCACTCTAGCCACCTACTGATCAATTATTTATTAATTGATAAACTTCCTATAGGTACTCAAGAATTTTTCTTAAAATAATGTTTTTAGAAATGAGTAATGGTGATTATAAGGAGCTCTGGTAGTATAATGGTTACGAATTGGGCTGCTAATCTCAAGGTCAGCAGTTTGAAACTACCAGTGGTTCTGCAGGAGAAAGATGAGGCTTTCTGCTCCCATAAAGATTTACAGCCTGGGAAAACCTATACAGGGTTGTTATGGGTCAGAATCGATTCGACAACACTTAACAACAACAATGGTGATTATTGAAAACATGATAACTATTATGCCACTGAATTGTACATGTGAAGAATATTAAGATAGAAAATGTTTTGCTATATATATATTTACCACAATTAAAAACAAAATAAAACACATTGGACAAGTTAACATATTGAGCCAGATTCTCATTCCAAGACAACACAACACTTTGCCAGTACCTTATTCCCTTAGAGTGTAAGAATGTGGAATGTCTTCATTTCTTCTTGAAAATCCTCACTGGCATCTCATCTCCCTGAGAGTAAAAGGCAAGGTTTGCACAATGACCTACAAAGTTCTACATGATCTGGTTCCATATTGCTTCTCATTTCTACTCTTCTTCTGTTGATGGACATTTAGGCTGTTTCCATCTTTATGCTATTGTGAATAATGCTGTGTTGAATATGGGTGTGCGTATATCCATTCGTGTCATGTCTCTTACTTCTTGAAGATATATACTAAGTAGAGAGATTGTTGGGCCATATGGCATTTCTATTTTGAACTTTTTGAGGATGTATCATACCATTTTCCATAGTGGTTACACCATTTTATATCCCCACCAGCAGTGTAGGAGGATCACAGAATCTCCACATCCTTGCCAGCATTTGTTAGTTTCTGTTTTGTTTTTTCTTTTTAACTTTGTTATTACTACTGGATACAGAGTCTCATTCTTTAAATTGCTAAATTTATTTTTTATCTACTGAGAAAAGTATGTTGTCATGAATTGCTTAATATCATTATCTATCATGCTCACATCAATTTTAATAATAAAATCATGAAATAGATTCTGATAGGAAATTAAAAAAAATACTCATTCACTTCTTTCAATTCCAGGTATTTTCCTCTTTATGGAACTCTTAATTTCAATTTATTATGAATTATTCTTAATCTCCAAATGTGGAAAAGTTATTAAAGATTCAATCTGTGAACAAAAAAAAGTAGTCTCATACCTATTTTTACATTCACTATGACCCACATGTCACCTGTTTCTCTTTCAATTACTTAATTGAATAATATTGACACCCTTCACTAAATGCACCTTTCTTGTCAGCATGGTGTGCATCTCATTTAAAGAAATAAATCTTATGAGCAAACAATTGCTATCATTATGTTATTAAGTATTATCTAATCAGTTCTAACTTATAATCCAGTACAGGGTTTCTGAAGAGTGGCTGGTGGGTTTGAATCTCCAGCATTTTGGTTAGCAGTCCATTACTTATCCTACAGCAACATACCAGGAAGATGCATGCATCCTCTGCCTCATACTATCCTGTTGTTGTTAAGTGCCGTCGAGTTGATTCTGACCCATAGTGACCTTGTATAGGGTTTCTGAGGAGCAGCTGGTGAGCTTGAACCGCAGACCTTGCAGTTCAAATGGCTTTGCAGTCTGGTGCATTAACCCACAGTGCCACACCAGCACTCCCATACTATCTAGGCTACTGCAAAAGAGATCACTTTGAAGACTAATGAATGTGTGATCCAAACAAAGGTATTTTCAGTCACCGCATATGCATGTCTAAGGAAGGACAATGTTTAAGGAAGAATGTAGATACACTGATGCATTTGAATTATGATGTTGATGAAGAATATGGAAAGTATCATGGACTACCAGAAGAACAAACAAAATTTGTCTTGGAAGAAGTACAGTCAGAATCCTCCTTAGCAGTGAGGATGGGGAGACTTCATCTCTTGTACATTGGATGTGTTGTCAGGAGGGATCTCTCCCTGGAGAAGGATATCATGCTTGGAAAAGTGGAGGGTCAGTGAAAAAAAGGAAGGCCCCAAGGATATGGACTGGTGCAGTGGCAACCACACTAGGATCAAACATAACAACTGTGGTGATGGTGCAACACCAGGAAGTGTTTTGCTCTGTTGTGCATAGGCTTGCTCTGAGTCGGAACCTACTCTAATAACAACAGCAGGAATCATAATATCTATATTTATCTAAAAGATGTTAGATGTAGATGTTGTCATTTCTATTCTTAACTCTCTTAACTTCAACCACGTAATATCCCATTCAATAGCCTTATGTACTCCAGTGAGTTTAGCTATTACATTTATGCTGAAATTTTCTAAAACTATGTGTTCAGACCCACATTTTCCAAGCTCCATATCCCTGAGTTAGTACAAACACTTCAACTCCACAAATCAAAAATCAAGCTCCTCTGCCACACCCTTCTACAATCACTTAGTTGATTTATCTCTCTTAATTATATTTCTACCATCTATCTTTTCTGTTACTAAAGAAGAAACCCCATAAACATCCCTGGCATCTGCTGTAGCTCCCACTACAATTTGATCACATTTTGTTTTGATTTTAATTTTGCTATTGATAAAACTCTAATCCGTTCCCTTATTTCCATTGCTACTACTTCTTTACAAATTCAGGTGTCCCTCTAGATGACTACACCGATCTCCTAATTGCTCTTTTTGTGTCTAATCTTTACCTTTGCCTCTACTTTTCATGTTTGCCCCAGGGCATTTTTCTAAAACTTAGATCAAATGATGTCTCCAACACTATTCATCATCTTGATCTAAAAAATAAAATCTTAATTTTTAGCACAGCATTCAATTTTTTCTCTAATAGAGAGCCCATTTCAAACTCAAATTCAATCCTCCTCTTTTAAAAAGCTTAATGTATGATGTCATGAGTTGTTGTTGTTAGGTGCCACTGAGTTGGTACCGACCCATAGCAACCTTGTGTGCAGCAGAACTAAACACTGCCTGATCCTGGGCCAATTGCACTACTGTTGTCACGCTTGACTCCATCGATGCTGCCACTTGGCCAATCCATGTTGTTGGGGGGTCTTCCTCTTCATCTCTGACCCTCTACCTTACCAAACATGATATCCTTCTCCAGTGACTGGTACCTTCTGACAATATGTCCGAAGTATGAGACACGAAGTTTGGC
>NW_006408530.1:397013-401002 GCF_000296735.1 Chrysochloris asiatica | reverse complement strand
ATGTTTATGTGTTCCATTTCATTTTTGACAACTTCCTGAATAGATGGCATTATTTAAAACCTCTGTGTTCTTTGGGACCCTCTTTGCTCATCTTCCTCCTCTAGCACAATACAACTTTTAAAACCATCTCCAATGTCATGTCCTTAATAAAACCTTCCTTGGTTTCTCCAAATGAGGGCAGGCTGCTTCTTTTTTTGGTTTTGAATCATATTATTCACAACGATTTAAATTCCCATATTATTATGCTAGTATGTATTGTCTGTTTCCAAATTTGTAAGTTCTTTAAGGAGAACAACTCCCTTTCTCTCTCTCTCTTTATATTTTTTTTATTTTAAGTCTTAGTATTCCATACAGGGGAAAAAAAAAAACCACCCAAAAAACTCCTGGCATTAAAAGTTTTAACAAATAAATGATGAAGGAAAAGTAATAGAAAGAAAATTTACAAAAGCTGAACTAGAATGAACACAGAGAAATATTGCAGATGCACATGTTTTTGTTGTTCAATGCTGTTGAGTCAGTTCCAATTCAGAAAGACACTGTATAGGGTTTCCAAGAGCAATTGGAGGGTTTGAACTGTCATCCTGTGGTTCACATACCAGTGCTGATCCATAACAGGAGTTCATATAGATGCACATATATGAGTGCAAACCAAGAATGCTAGTTCTGGATATTTCCTTCCTTTTCTAAATGACCTTTCTAAACATCTCTGGCCTGATTTATTCCATGAAATCAAATGGACCATTCAACAGAACTTAAGAAATATTTACTGTATTTATTATGTTCATCAGTATCATCAATAAACACCAGTATTTCCAGAGGATGCTTTCTGCACTAGGAATGAAAGACAAGTTTATTCACAGGGTTGGTTTCACATTGCATTCTTGGAAAACTACATCAAAAACGTAAAACAAACAGGTTAGTTCTTTAACAGTATGCAGAAACTGTCAATGAATCTAGAGATATAGCCAAATAAAATTGTGCTCAATTATAAGATATTGGAATAGGTAAGATATATGTATTCCAGACATTGTAGATATGGTAGATATCAAACTGTTTTGCACATATGAATTGATGGATAAGTAATCACAAGAAATCTTTTTAGAACTTTCCATTGATGGTAATATTTATCTCTGTGGTGTTGCCCAGGAGTCCATATGCGTACCTCTACATGATTATGACACAAGTTGCCTAAGGACTACATTTGCAAAATATTGATGCAGCCCAAACCCCTCATTTTACAGATAATGATTTAATTACACAGAAGTAGTTCATGTTATGAGCTCAGTTTTGCACACTGCCATCATCTCCAATTTTAGGAGGTCTTTCTCTTTATTGCTTTTTCATCCATTTGAAACTTTCTGCTATTGTTTTTCATTTTCCTTCTTGCTCTTGTTTTCTAATTTGATTTGGTTCAACAGACTGAAAGAAAGAAAGGCTAATGAAAGAAAAATCATATTTACTCTGTTATGAGTTACACACACTTTAGAGATGAATCTTTATGGGCTATCTTTTTGAAGAAAAGTCAATTCCACCCCCCCAAATTCAGGAAGATCCATAATATCTGTATCTTAAACTCTTCTGAGTGTTTATATTTATTTGCCTCAACAATCAACCTGTAACTATATATACTTTTCACATCACACAGCATCCACCCTGTTCCACGTAATTACAGACAGCCCTGTGCACTTACCATCATATCAGCACAGCACAGATGTCCAACACAGTGAGTGGGTTTATTGAACAACTGAATAGGTACATGGAACAATATTGGAAAGGTAGATAGACAAAAACAAAGCTTTCACTCTCCTTAAGACTTTATTAGTAATGATAGTATTTTCTGAGAACAATGACAGTCTTGACAGAGGTAATCACCAACATTACAAGTGTGATTTAGGACAGCTTTCCTTTCTGGGGATAGTTAGGGTATCAGGGCTTCTGATTGTCACTGCTGTAAACTTTAGGTGTCATTCTCTATGCTGTGTGTTTTCATCACTATGTCTTGAGCCAAGCCCACTGAAGTCATTATATTATGATAGGGTAGATCTTCCAAGGTCATTGTACCAGACAACATTTTTCTCTTAGTTTCTCTAGAATTCTTAAACACTATATATCACTTTACCAGTTAAAGTACTTCAGCTATATAGTAATGTGTAAAAGTACAAAGAGCAGTCAGGTAGTACCCCATCCAGCTTTTAATAATATCTTGAAATTTGTCAATATTTTTTTCCAATGTGTTTTTAAAGAGGTGAAATGTTACAGATGCAGTGGAAATACAGTACCCTTCTCCAATCCCCTTCCTCTCCATTTCCTCTCATAGGTAACCTCATCCCCAAAGTTGACATTTCTTATTCCCATTATATTTTTATTCTATTACTACATATGTATGTATCAAGATCATCACTTTGCATGCTTTTAAAAATCATACTCTGCGTATAATGCTGCTTTATAAAATTCAGTGTTCTTGGAATTTATTCCTGTTGATACCTATAGGTCAAGGTTGTTCATTTAAAGTAATATGCAATATCCCACTGTATGCATTTCATTATCCTCTTCTTTAGAGTCCTGAGGTGGTGCTGTAGAATAATCACTGGACTGCTAATCACAATGTCGGTAGTTCAAATCCACTGTTGCTCCTCAGAAACCATATACAGGGTTGCTATGAGTCAGAACTGACTCGATTGTACTTAACAGCAACTTCTTTAGTTATTTCCATATTTTTAATATCACCAACTATGTTGTGAAGATATTTTTGTACATCTCATTTTCTGCATGTGTCAGAGTTTCTCTCAGATGTATTCCAGCAGGTGCAGCTGCTGCTTTGAATGGTATGCACATGTTCTAACTAACTAGTTCTTGCCAAAGCAAATGTTCCAATATACATACTTAAAAACAGGGTACCTCATGCTCTATAGTCTCAGCATCACATGAAATTGTCCAACTTTTAACTTTTTGTCAATGAGGATAACATCCATTTCATTTTTGATTTAACTACTACAAAGGAGTATAATAGATGAACTTGGGTTTCTGCTTTATGAACTCTTGTTAATTTCCCCTCCCTTTCTTTAAAACATGTTTCTTATTAATTTGTTATAGCTTTTGAAATATTTTTAATATGAAGTAGAGTCCGTTTCAACTGAAAGTAACCCTTTGCATAAAAGAACCATTCATTGCTTGTTTCTATGCTATTGTCACAATTGTTATGTTTGAGCCCTTTGTTGCTGCCACGGTGTCAAGCCAACTCATTGGGAATCTTTCTCTTTTTCTCTAACCATTCACTTTGCCAATTATGATGTCATTTTCCAGCAACTGGTCCCCACTGTTGCATGTTCAAAGTACCAGATATTGAGTCTTGCCATCCTGGCTTCTAATGAGCAGTCTGGTTGTATTTCTTTCAAAACAGATTGTTTTTCTCTTCTAGCAGTCCATGGTCCTTTCAGGGTTCTTCACCAACACCATAATTCCAATGAATCGATTATTCAAAGGTTGTCATTATTCATTGTCCAAGTTTCACATTCATATGAGGTTACTGAAAACACCAGACTTAGATCGGGTGCACCTTAGTTCTCAAATTGATATCTTTGCTCTTGAGTACTTTACAGAGGTCTATTGCAGAACATTTGCCTAGTACAATATGTTACCTGATTTCTTGGTTGCTGCTTCCATGATTGTTGATCCAAGCTAAATGACACTTTTTCTCTATTTATGATTATGGTATTTATTGGTCCAATTGTAGATATCTTTGTTTTCTTTTCATTGAGATACAATCCATACTGAATGCTGTGATCGTTGATTATCATCAATAAGTATTTCAAGTCCTCCCTGCTTCCAGCAAGCAAGGTTGTGTCATCTGCATATGTTGCTGTTGTTGTTAGGTGCCATCGAGTTGGTACCAACTCATAGCGTCCTAATGCACAGCAGAACAAAACACTGCCTGATCCTGGGCCAGTCTCACTACTGTTGCCATGCTTGAGTCCATCGATGCTGCCACT
>NW_006408530.1:394073-396208 GCF_000296735.1 Chrysochloris asiatica | reverse complement strand
ATTTTGAACCATTCAGTTTTCCCATGTTCTGTTCGAACAACTGCTTCTTGGTCCATGTACACATTCCTCATGAGCACAATTAAGTGTTCTGGACTACTCATACTTCGCAATGCTGTCCATAGCTTGTCATGATCCACACAATCAAAAGCCTTTGTGTAGTCAATAAAGCACAGTAAACATCTTTCTGATATTCTCTACTTTCAGCCCAAATCCATTGGACATCAGCAATGATATCCCTTGTTCCATGGCCTTTTCTGAATCTGGCTTGAACCTCTTGAAGTTCTTTGTCAATGTATGCTTGCAGCCATTTCTGTATTACCTTTAGTAAAACTTTACTCTTATGGGATATCAAAGAAATTATCCGATGATTTTCCACCTGCATATAGCAGGTTGTTAATGAGTCTCTCTCCAATCTTGAAGTCACATTCTTCTTCATATATTCCAATAACTCTAATTATTTATTTAACATACAGAATTTATAAGTGTGGTGAAGAGTTACAACCTTGGCACACACCTTTTCTGATTTTATACCATTTGGTAACCTCTGGATTTGATTCAATGACTGACTTTTAGTCTATACACAGATTCCTCAAGAGCAATTAAGTGTTCTGGAATGCCCATTCCTTGCAATACTATTCAGTTTGTTATGATCTACACAGTCAAATGCCTTTGCATAATCAATAAAACACAAGTAAGCATCTTTGTGGAATTTTCTGCTTTCAGCCAAGATTTGCCTAATGTCAACAATGATATCCCTCATTCCTCTTATGACTCTAGTTTGAATTTCTGGCAGCTACCTGTGTATGTACTGCAGCATCTATTTTTGATGATCTTCTGTAAAAGTTTACTTGCATGTAATACTAGCAATATTGTTTGATGATTTCTACATTTCATTGGGTCACCTTTTTTTTATTTTATTTTTTAAAAATGGACACAAATATGGATCTCTTCCAATTGGTTGTCCAGACAGCTGTCTCCCAACTTTCTTGGCACAGAGGAGTAAGTGACTCCAGTGATTCATCAATTTATTGGAACACTTTAATTTTCATTCTGTCAATTCCTGGAGTCTTTTCTCCAATGCAATAATGTAGATTGAATCCAACCTCATTATCACCATAGAACTGAGGATTTACAACAGGTCTGATCACATCAGATCACATCATAGGGGAAGGGATTACATTAGAGTAGATCTTCTCATGGGGAATTATTATACCCGGGGTGCCACTGTAGGATAAGAACTGGATTGATAATTGAAAGGTTGACAGTTCAAATTCATCAACTGCTCCTTGGAAACCCTATACAGGTTTACTGAGTCAGAATTGACTCAATGGCACTTCTCAACAACAACATCATCTGCTAAGCCACTGAGAATCCAGGTCCAGCCAAGTTGACAAAAAGTCTTAACTATCACACCTTCTATCTTTATATTTTTCTTGTGACTTTCAATATTTTTCCTACATTGTTGTTGTTAAATGCCATTGAATCAGTTCTGACTCAGAGAAAACCTGGATAGGATTTCTGAGGAGCAGCTGGTGAGTTTGAACTGCCAACTTTTTAGTTCACAGTCTACTGCTTATCTTATAGTGCCACACAAGGAGTTCATTTTGCCCATAGACTCTCTCAATGTTGCAACCAGAAGCTTGACGTACTTCTTTAGTACTTTCAGTTTGAAAAAAGTTGAGTTCATTCTTCTCTTTTGGATTTCTAACTCCAAGTCTTCACACATTTCATTATAGTAACTTTCTTTGTCTTCTTGATCTTCCCTCTGAATTTTTCTATTCATTTCCTTTACTTCATATTTTTTTCCAGTTGCTTTGACTTCTTTACATTCAAGAGCAAGTTTCAGGTTCTCTTCTGACATGTATTTTGGTCTTTCTTTTCTTTCCTGTCTCTCTTTTTAAAAAAGTTTTTATTGTGAATTGAGTGAAAGTTTACAGGGCTGATAATCAGTTTTATATTCAACAAATACTTTGTTGCATTACAATGATTATAATCCCCTCCATGTACCATCAGTTAACAGTATTTCTCTCTAGTCACTTTAACTCTTTTTTAAAAAAACACTCTGGAATATATAATATTTTGTACAATCAAAGGGCACATTCTGCAAGTCTGCCTCCTGGCTGCCAGCTCTCAGT
>NW_006408530.1:391247-393653 GCF_000296735.1 Chrysochloris asiatica | reverse complement strand
TTTTTTTTTTGGTTTTAACAAGCAGAATTTTATTTTCTCACAATTTAGGAAGCTAGAAGTTCAGATTTCTGGTGCTGGCTCTAGGGGAAAGTGTTTTCTTTCTGTCAGCTCTGGAAGGAGGCACTCCATAATAGAACGTTGTCTCTTCAGCCTCTGCTTACTGCTTCCTTGGAGATCTCCATGTATCTTGGTATCTCTCATTCCTCATCTCTGCTTCCTAGCTTACTTGTTTAATCTCTTTTATATCTCAAAATAGAGTCCTGGTGTGGTGCTGTAGGATAAGCACTGGACTATGAGGTTGGTTCAAACAGCAAGGTCAGTGGTTCAAAACCAACAGTTATTTCTCAAAAACACTATACAGGGTCTCTATGAATTGGAACCAACTCACAATACTTAATAACAACAACAAATATCTCTAAAGAGATTAACTCAAGATTTACAATATTAACTCAAGTGTGGCGCTGTGGGTTAATGTGCTGGACTGCAAAGTCAGTTTGAACCTCAAGGTTGGTGGTTCAAGCTTACCAGCTGCTCCTTGGAAACCTTACCCAGGGCCACTATGAGTCGGTACCAACTTGATGGCACTTAATAACAACAATCCTACCTTGGAGTCCTGGTGTCATGCTGGACTACTAACCACAAGGTCAACAGTTCAAACTCACCAGCAGCTCCTCAGAAACTCTATGCAGGGTTAACAATAGTCCTGCCTCATTAGCATTAACAAAGACAGCCCATTCCCAAATGGGATTGCAACCACAAACATAGAGGTTAGGATTTACAACACATGTTTTGGAGCACACAGTTCATTCCATGTATGGAGTCCTGGTGTGGCACTGTAGGATAAAGCAGTTGATCCAAAGGTTGGCTTGAACCACAAGGTCAGCGGTTCAAACTCACCAGTTGCTCCTCAGAAACCCTACACTATGAATGGGAACCGACTTCACAACAAGTTCATTCCATAACAGCCTCTCCATTTTGCAGATGATGAACTACTGTGGGGGTGTTTTTGGCAGCAGTGAGCATTTTATAGGAATGCTATGGTAATGTCAGAATTTTGCACTTTCTGGTCTCTATAAGATTTAAGGTAGTGAGTAGGATAGTTTGGTTCTTACAGAGGACATTGCTGGAAAATATATCCATGTAGCAGACATTTGATAAAGGGTCTTTTATGTTTGGCAAGGAGGGATCAGTTTTCTCTGGAAAGAACAACTAGGCCAGTCTTTATGATCAATACCACAGTCCATACCAGGAGCAGCAAATAGCAGCACTGTGTCTGGAGAGCCCAACTGCCTCAGCTAGGCTGCGCGGGAGCAGGCAAGAGAACATTCATCTTCCAACTGGATTTCTGAAACCTCTTTGCCTCATATGTGGTCAACAGCCTTGCTTTCACTTGTTCTAGCCTATCTGTTCATCCATCCATCTTGTCATTTTTTAATTCTACCTTTCACTTGGCAACATTTATTGAGTGCCTACTATATACATAACGAGCTCTGATAGCATAGTGGTTACAAATTGGGCTGCTAACCTCAGGGTCAGCAGTTTGAAACTACCAGCTGTTCCACGGGAGAAAGATGAAGCTTTCTGCTCCTGTAAAGATTTACAGCCTCGGAAACCCTGTACAGCGTCGCTATGAGTCCAACCAATGCCATGATACACAACAACATCAACTATATACATAGAGAGCAAACTTCTTTCCCTTCTTTGTAGAACTTGAATTTTTCAAGCCCGCCTGGCTCAGTGGCTGGGAGCCGCCATTTTGGGTGAGACCAAACGGTGGGACCAAGAAGAAGAAGGATCAGAGCCACCATGGATTGACACATGCTGGAACCCCTGGAGATGAAGGTGTGGACTTTCCTTTTTTGTGTGTATCTGTTCACTGTCAGATGCTATCAGTACACCTCCATTCTGGTGACTAGAGGAGGGGGGTGCCTAAACGAGCAGACACCCCTCCACCTGTGGAGAGTTTTACTACCCCCCACACACTCTTAAACTAAATTCCCTATAGAAACCTTGTAAGCCAGTCACTTCCTGCGTTTTCGTCCCTTCATTTAGGTAGCCAATGTTTAAGTTGCCGGTCTCTATTTACCCTGTATACACTGATGCTTGAAGTGAAGACTCCTTGCCTCTCTGTTGGTATTTAGAGTTACTACATACACAACATTTTTATCAACGAAGAAAAGATTGAAGTTGTCAAGGACTTCATTCTTCTTGGATCAATTATGAACACTCACTGGAAGCAGCAGTCAAAAGATCAAACTATGTAATGCATTAGACAAATCTGCTGCACAAGACCTTTTTAAAGTGTGGAAGAGCAAAGATGTCAGCTTGAGGACTAAGGTGCACCTGACCCAAGCCATGGTATTTTCAATAACCTCATATGCATGCAAAAGCTGGACAGTGAATAAG
>NW_006408530.1:368659-370106 GCF_000296735.1 Chrysochloris asiatica | reverse complement strand
GTTGGGATTATCATCATCATTATTCTTTCCCAACTTTCCCCACCACCCTTCACAGAAGCTCAGTGCCCCGTCAAACAATACCTCTTGATCACCACTAATAAACTTCAGTGTCCAGAGATATGCCTATTGTAGACACTGCTTTAGTGAAATCTTTGAGTACGTAAGTATTTACTTTTTAGAAGGTCCCAGTCATCTATTTTATCTTCTGTATTTTCTATGTTTTCAGTTATATTTGATAGTGTATTTATGCCATATATCAGAGACCCTAAGTTTTTCCTATTTTTTTTTTCCCACTGATGATTTTTATAGTTCTAAGTTTTACATTTAGGTCTATAATCCACATTGAATTCATTTTGTATATGGTATGCAAGATGGATATTGGATTTCCAATTTTGACAGCACCATTTGTTGAAGAGACTGTCTCTTCCCCATTTAATGCATTCTGGTCCTATGTCAAAGATCAGCTGACCATAGGTAGATGCATTTACTTCTGTGTTGCCCAATTCTGTTCTATTGATCTATGTATCTTTCATTGTACCTGCACCAAGTTGTTTTGATGACTGTGATTATCCAGTACGTTTTGAGATAAAAAAGAGACCTTGTTCTTTGTTGTTTTTTTTTAGTAATGCTTTCTTTATCTGGAGTTTCTTTCCTTTACATATAAAATCAATGATTAGTTTTTACATCTCTTTAAAGTATGATGTTGGAAACATTGGGATTGCATTATATCTATAGATCATTTTGGATAGTGTTCACATTTTCAAAATGTTAGTAATCTTATCTGTGAGTATGGTATGTTTTTCCATTTTTGTAGGTCTCTTTTTGGTTTCTTGTAGTAGTGTTTTATAGGTTTCTTTGTATAGTTTTTTTTTTTTTTCAATTAAAATACAGTATTATATTTTTGTCTCACCTAAAAAACAGGCAACCCAGAATTAAGATATACATAAGCTTCTCAAATTTACCCCAAATAACATTTTGAATATTTATACAATTTCTACAGAAACATACAGTGTATCAAAATCTGCATAAATCACATTTATAAAATGTATAGAAATGCATAGTGATATTATCAACTTACAAAGCAAGGATATGGTAATTATTATTTCCAAAGCAGCCTACAATAGAAAATTGTCATTATAGCAGCAGTTTCTGATGTTCTTTGTGTTTGATTTAAGTTTTCTGATTTCAATATATAGATTCAGAGTATTTTCTTTAAATGAATTGCACAAAATACTCACTTAAGATTTACATGCACATTTTATGTGTCACCTTTCTTAGGCCTTTGCATAGTTAACAAGGTAATAATCACATGGAAAATGGAGTCTATGTGCAAACACACATATAACCAAAGTACCAATTCTTCCTTAGTTTCTTTTTTTAATAGATGATTTATTTTACAATTACATAAGCATATAAATGTTTGTTGTTGTTGTTGTCACGTGCCATC
>NW_006408530.1:366229-367544 GCF_000296735.1 Chrysochloris asiatica | reverse complement strand
GTATTCCTCTTAAATATCCCTAGAGATGAATGAAAGTTAAAATTGTTAATCACAGATTAGTAGCAAAATACAAATCAACAATTCAAAATTATAAATAAAACTCTCTTATTTAAGATGTAATTATGCTAAGTTTGACTCTCCAAGTTTAGGAGCTGAGAAGAAAGAAATTTGTAGACTTCTTGTAAACAGATATAGTTTTTTATTTTATTTTTTAAATCTTTAATTAAAAATATTTTCCACTGGTAGTAGTTTGTGAATTCCTTTCATTATGATAGCATGATTTCAAGGTCAAAAATACTGACTTTACTTGCCCCTCCCCATTAGTTGTTTTTGTTGTTGCGTTTCTTAAGCACTCATAAGTTAGTCATCTCTAATGCTTTTGATAGAAAATAAAAGGCTATCTAGAAATTAAAATCTAATTGTACTATTTAATTCTCTTAGAGTAAGTACTGTCTTGACAAATATTTAAAGCTAAATAAATGTTTTCACTGAAAAAATACTAATAAAATTACACTTCTAAAAAAGGACAAATTAAACATTAGGAAATTAACATCCAGCTTAACAAAGTGATCCATATTGTTAATGAAGCCTATTCTTAAGTAATCTTAAAGTTTTTGTTTTTCTTTTAAACATGCAGGAGATTTAATTTGGGTAAAGATGTAAATGAAACATAAATTAATTTTTGACTTCACAGAAGTTAAAATAGGTTAAAATGCCAGGGATTTTGTAACACTTGATGTAACAAGGGCTTGGAAATTCTTACCTAGACCAGAATGAACTTTAGACACATTTACAGTGATTTTTTTTTTTACCCCTCTTTCAATTTCAAAACAAATTATTTATAGTTTTCTAAAATGGCAGGCATTGGGAAAAGTAAATCCTAAGCGTCAGTGGATAATTTTGCTCTTATGCTGGAATGCCCCTTTGCTATCTTAGGGGTTGGTAATAACAGGAGGCATTGGTAATGCCAGGAAGTGAGGGAGTTAATGCCCCACAGTCTTCAAACCCTATGAATAGCCATGGGATGTTGCCATTTCTTTTTCAAACCATACAATATTCAACTTTATAGTACATGGTAGCACATAAATTCATTTCTGTGTAGTAAAAGTATTCCTTATACAGATAGATGTATGAGGAATTGTAACCACCTTATAAATTTCATCAAAAGCTCTTGAAATATATACTGAGAAATGAAAGAGGCACTAAATGTGTTGAAATTCACCTTTCAAAAAAGCAGCATGAGTATGAAGGAAGGGCACCTTTGGCTAATAATCTGTGGTAGTACTTCAAAAGATATAAAATTAAATAAAGATAT
>NW_006408530.1:347546-364844 GCF_000296735.1 Chrysochloris asiatica | reverse complement strand
TTTCATATGTGTTGCCTTTTATGACATCTATAATCGGCACAGTGCAAATGGTTCTGTCCTTAGATATGGGAGCTAAAAGTGGTGCATGCTAGTTAACTGCCACCTCACAGTGGGCATCAAGGCATATCAAAACCTGTCCAAATTTAGCTTTCTGAGCACCAATGCTTCATGCTTGAATTAAACCTTCTCTCCTCTCATTTTGAAAGATTTTTACTAGGCCATTCTACAACTTAATGTAGTAATCTAGTTTTTATTTTAAGTGTTCTTTATTACTGAAATAATCAATTAACACAATTTCTGCTAAATATTTCATTTAATTATGCTGTGGACCATTCTCATGAGGGTTTACCATCCTTCATTACAGAAGACAATGACAACACTGGCAGTCAGCAGGCTTTCATCATAATGCCAATATTTGCATTCTTCTTGACATAATTCATTGACACTGTGGTCTAGTGAGATCATGTCGCTAACCACCATGATAAATCCAAATTCTTTAAGGCTGTCTTGAGCAGCAGGTTTGAATTCTGGTCCCAAAACCAATGACTTGGCTTTCTCTCCAGGGCCATCAACCATTCCATGAGGTTCAGGTTCTTTGGGTTTAAAGCTACCGAGGATCCCTGGGCATAGCACAGGATCATGATAGGGGAATGTCTGAGGATTAAATGTGAGATACTGTCTCTGGATTATGTCATTCTGGGAATCTCCACCAGCGTGGTGTTCATGTTCATTTTTAGCCTTGTTTTTTCTTATAATAGACTCTAAATCCACTTCTACTCCTTCACCATGAGGCCATAGTACCACAGGTTTGAATCTGTCATCCCCAGGAGCTAATCCATTGCCTCCTTGGTTAGGCATGGGATTATTGACATCTCTGTCTTCCCTCATCTTGCTCAGTGGGCTCAGGTCATTCGGCTGTGGGGATAGGGAAGACCACAGGACCACTAGCCCCAGGAAGCTTGTCACCACCAGTAAACTGTGTAAGATGAACCCAATCTTCAGCCTCATCTTCCTCCAGTAGCGAGACACACACACCCTGGCGCAGCGGCCACCACAGTTCTCCTTTGTATAGGTTTTTGTTTCTCTGGTTAAATTCATTCCTAAATATTTAATCTTTTGGGTAGCTGTTGTAAAAGGTAATGCTTTCCTGATTTCTTTTTCAGTGCTCTCTTTATTTGTGTAAAGGAAACCAACTGATTTTTGTATATTGACCTTTTACCCTGTCATTTTGCTGACTGTTGAATTTGAACAGCCGACCCTGTGGTTCAAACTGACTTTTTGGTCCAGTGCTTTATCCTACAGGACCACATCAGGTATATATACTCTTAATTGTGTGGAGGAATTTCCCTTCTATTTTTATTTTGTTGAGTGTTTTCATCAGGTATGGATGTTGGATTTTGTTAAGTCTTCTACATTAATTTATACGATCATGCGGTTCTTTTCCTTTATTTATGTGTCAGATTACATTTATTGCTTTCCTAATACTGAACCATTCTTGCATACCTAGTATGAATCCTACTTGGTCAGGATGCATTATTTTTATGATAAGTTTTTTTATTCTGCTATGATAAGTTATTTTATTATTTTTTATTAATCCTTTCAAAGAACCAACTTCTTGTCCTGTTGATTCTTTTTATTGTTTTTCTGTTTCATCTATTTCTGTTCTAATCTTTATTATTTCGTTTCTTCTGGTGACTGTAGGCTTCTTTGCTGCTTTTATTCTAATTGTTGGAGACATTTGGTTAAGGTATTGATTTGGACTCTGCTAACTAGAATTTTTGCAACTATGTTCATATGCAGGGTCGCTATGAGTCGGTACTGACTCCACGGCACACTACCACCACCATCACCATGTTCGTGAAGTATATTAGTTTTAATTTTCTTTTTTAGTGATGTCCTTGCCTGGTTGTTTTATTAGGGTTATGCTCACTTCATAAAGTGAATATGGGAGTTTTCTGTCACGTTGAATATTTTGAAATAGTTAGAATAGAATTGGCGTTAACTGTTCTCTCAATATATGGTAGAATACACCAGTAAAGACATCTTTGTTGTTGTTGTTACTAAGGAATGGCAGGTGAGCTTGGACCACTGACCATGTGGTTCAACCAAATTTAGCTGTCTAGCACATTAACCCAAATGCCACACCAGGACTCTAAAGTCAGACTTTTTTGTTGTTGAGAGCTTTTACATGAGTTGATTAATATCTTCTTTTGTTATGGGCCTGTCCAAGTTTTTTACTTCAGTCTGTGTTAGTTTAGGTAGTGCATCTAGCAATTTGTCCATTTCTTGTAGATTTTCAAATTTTTTGAAAATTTTTGGAGTACAATTCTTTATAGTATTCTATGGTTATCTTTTTTATTTCCATTGGTTCTGTTATGATGTCACCTATATAATTTATTAAGCATGTTGTTTTCATCTTCTCCTTTTCTTTTGTTAGATTTTTCCAGTGGTTTGTCAATTTTATTAATCCTTTCAAAGAACCAACTTCTTGTCCTGTTGATTCTTTCTATTGTTTTTCTGTTTCATCTATTTCTGCTCTACTCTTTATTATTTCTTTCCTTCTGGTGACTGTAGGCTTGCTTTGCTGCTTTTATCCTAATTGTTGGAGACATTTGGTTAAGATATTGATTTGGACTCTTTCTTATTGGGAGATATGTGCATTTATTGTATAAGTTGCCCTCTGATTCCTGCTTTTTCTGTGACCAGAAGTTTGGATATGCTGTATTTTCATTTTTGTTTGATTCAAGAATATTTAAAATTTCATTTTTTTTTTTGTTTGTTTATTTCCCTGTAACTTTTAAGCATAAGGATCTCTGGTACCGTAGTGGTTACGAGTTGGGCTGCTAACCTCAAGGTCAGTAGTTCGAAACTACCAGCAATTCCGTGGGAGAAAGATGAGGCTTTATGCTTCTTTAGAGATTTACAGCCTTGGAAACCCTATACAGGGTCTCTATGAGTTGGAACTGACTCCACAGAACACCACCACCACCACCAGCTTTTAAGTACAGTATTATTCAATTTCTATGTATTTGATTTTCATTTTCCTTTGGTCTTCCTATTGTTGATTTCTAATTTTATAACGTTGTGAGCTAGGAAGATACTTTGTAGTATTTTCATGTTTTAAAATTTGTTGAAGTTTGCTTCTGGGGTAACATATGGTCTATTCTGGAGAATGTTCTATGTACACTAGAAAATATGTATATTGTGCTGTTGTTGGGTTGAATGCTCTGTATATGTTTATGAGGTCAAGTTGATTGACTGTGTTGTTTAGTTCTTTGGTATTTTTGTGGAATTTTTTTTTTCTAGTTGTTCTGTCCTTCACTGAAAGTGGCATATTAAAAATATTCTATTATTATTGTGGACTCCTGGTATGCTGCTGTAGGATCAGTACTAGACTGTGAACCACAAAGTCAGCAGTTCAAACCCACCACCTGCTCCTTGGAAACCCTATAAGGGTCACTATGAGTTAGAACTGACTCTACAGCACTTAACAGCTTATTCTTCTTCATGATGTCCCACATAAATCTTAGGCTTTATTTGGATTTTTGTCCCTTCTTTTCTCTAATAGTTCTTCTAGCATGCTAGTGTTGAGAGATTTATCTTCACTCACTAATTCGGGCTTCCATTGATTGAAATCTACTCTTTGTCCTTTTAATGTATTGTCAATTTCTGAAATCTTAGTATTAATCTTCTGGATTTCTATTAGCAGGTTTTATCATGTTGCAAATATTTCACTTATTTTCTAAGTTTTTTTTCTTGTAACATTTTCCTAATTTTTAAATAAAATTTTACTCTGTGTTCTTTTGCTTTGCTTGCTCTTTTTCTCAGCCCATTGAAGGAACCTAAATATCATCCTTTTGAATTCTTTCTTAAGCAGATCCAATAGCTTTACTTCCTCAGAAACATATTCTGGCTCTGCATGTTGTTCACATGTTTGTGTCACTGTGTCCTGTTTTTCTCCTGTGAACTGACATTGTCTGTTGTCTAAAAGACACTGCCCTCAAGTTGATTCCAATTCACAGCAATTCTGTATAGGGTTTATAAGGCTAGACCTCTTTACCAAACAAAATATCTCATCTTTCTACCATGAAGCTGGCTGGTGGATTTGTACTGCTGACCATATTGTAGCAGTTCAGTGCATATCCTACACTACTAAAGCTCAGTATCTATAAATTAGGTTCTTAGAAAATTGCTGGAAGAATTTGGAGAGTGGTAGTCAAAAGGGAAAGATATAATTTACAAATTTCAAGAACATTCTATTTTACTTCAATTCAGAGGTAAGGAAATTGCTGCTTCAGCCATCAATTCCTCTTACACGACAAAGCTGCTGTCTAGACAATTGAATATGATAAGCATCTAGGTCTCTCCAACTCTATTAGCTAACACAAAGACAGGGAAGATGACCACAGTCTCAAATATGACTTCTAAATTTTGTACAAATAAATCTTAGTGATATAACTGATTTATATTCCCACTATGTGGGAAATGGAGATTTCATTTTCCATGTGACACAGGAAGATATATCATATAAGACAATGATTTACACTTATTTCAATCTATGTTTTTGTTACCAAGAAGTCATTTATAGCTTCTACCTATACTTAGGGTTGGAACCGACTTGACGGCACTTAACAACAACAACCTATACTTAAGCTTCTAAACCACTATAGTAACCATAATATAATACAATATTTTTTCTTTTACAAATAAAAAATGCTTTTGCCTAATCTCTAGTAACAGTGTACCAGTCAATATGCCAACTTCTCTACTTCAATTACCATCACATTTTTATATCTTGTGACTCAGAGATTAAATTATGAAGCTACTTATCACTTGTATATTAAAAAATAGTATATTAAAAGGAGAATGGAAGGGAAAGAAAAAACTTAAATAGGTATGAATATGGTTTTAAGAAAGAAGCTATTATTATCCTCACTGTAACTAGTCATAAGGCCATAGTTAGCGTTTTAAACTTTTTTCCTCTTTATCTTTATGTTTTCTTTACTCTTACCCAGAAATTTTGTTAGTTTGTATGCTTTAACTGATGGTATTACATAACTATTTTTCTGGAAGATTCTTTTTCATTGAAGGGTCTACCATTATTGGATTAATATAAACTTTTTTCAATTTCCATGATGACTATGAAACTTTTAGGATGCCCCTCAGAGAAGCCTATGGGTTCAGACTCTTTCCTACTCCATTATGTAGAAACCACTGTAACAGACGGCACTTAACAACAACAACAACAATAACAGAGTCCTCCTGGATAATCAATTCAGTTTTACCACCTATATTGGTTTTAAAATGTGTTTGCAAATTCTTTGACGTTTCAAATGACAGAGTATAATTTCTCCCTCCTTGAATATGGGTTGACCTTGGTGAGTCATTTCTATAAATAGAATGAGAGTGAAATGTATATCCGAAAAGGTGATACAGTGTCAGTGAGAATTCCAGACATTGGTCTTTGAGCTAAGTATGGAAGAGATAGATGTCCAAACTGAACCAGCTCAAATTGCAGACTTAGGAGAAAAATAAGAATTGTTGTTTTCACTACTAAATTTTTGTGTGGTTTGTTACCCAGGTATGGAGAACAAATTTTGGTAGTTCAGAGTAAGGTGCTGCCATTAAAAAAAAAAAAAAAAAATCAAAACTAAAACATATGACTTTGGAAGTAAGTTATGGATAGTTATGGAGAAACAATGTTAATGAAGGCCCAAAGTACCTCAGAGACTGTTAGCAAAAGTCTGATTGTCCATGAGAAGGCTGTTGGAGAGGAGTTAAAAGGAAGTGAGGAAAATATTATTACAAGATGAAAGAAGACAGAAAAATATAAGGATGGCTGTGAAAAGTTTAGTAACACTGTCACCTATGTTAATTTGAAAAATAGAAAATGTACTTAATGAACTGATTGATCTAGCTGAAGGTGTTGTCTGTTTCTCTAATTGTCTTTAGTAAATTGTTACAGAGAGATAGACTGAAGAAAGAAATATTTAATATAAAAGATATGGAATTTGCTGCATTCGAAAAACACCCAAACAAACCAAAAACAAAAACAATTTTTCAATCCCAGTTTCTACAGATGGCAAACAATGCTAAATTTAAAAATAGCTTCTGGGAAGATATGAAATCCAGTGTGCATTTAGGAAAACGTTGTCTAAAGAGGACACCAAAGGCATGAGTGAAAATCCTTGCTAAAATCTTAGAAAGATTTAAGTTTGTGCTTCAAACAGACAAAATCTCTTTAACAGTATGTCTCAGAGATTTTTTTCCCATTAAAAAAAAGGGATTCTACAAATCTTTCTCACTCCAACCAAACGACAGACCCAATTTAGAGAAAGGCTCAGCTCAATGATATTTGAGTGTGACTTTTATCTAGCGGAGTGATCCCAATAAGATTTACGAAAAGTCACAAATATTTTAAGAAAATTATTTTGGTAGAAGCAACATCAACTTGAATTATAAGGGACAGAGACAGTCCAAAACAAAAAGAGACCTTTAGATCTCTGAATTACAATGGGTAGGAAGCAAATTGGGAAAACGACTTAGCTATAAACACTGACAATTTCTTATGGGAAGTAAAGTTTGACTCGGAAGGTGAACCAAAAGTTCAAAGGGCAGAAGCAAAAGTCATAAAGAATTATTCACAGGCAATAGAACTTCATCCTAACTAAATTTATGGTAACTTAACAATGTTATATAATAAAGACTCCTATGCACATTTCATTTTCTCTTTTTTTGAACAGCAGGCGTTATCGTAGCTTTTTATATTAGATATGCAAATGGAAGACACCTTGTGTTTTTAGTTTATAGGTCTTCAGAGCAAAAAAGAACTTTATCAGAAGAGCTGTACTTAAGGAAGCACAGCAACGAGCTTCATCTATATCTGGATTTAGATAATGAGGTCTTAGACCTCAAGTCTGAGCCTTATGTTATAATGGATGAAAATATGAAGATCTTCAGAAGAGGTGAATGTATTTTTAATATAAGTAGGAATGTACATAATTTGTGCACTGAAGCCAGAATCTGATGATTTTAAAATGCCTTCAAATTCTTTGACCACCTCCCACCCAGGGCTGTTGAGTTGGTTCCAATTCATAGTGACCCTGTATATGTTTTCCGAGAAGCAGCTGGTGATTTATACTCATAGTGACTTTGTATATCGTTTCCGATGAGCAGCTGGTGGGTTTGTGGTTCACAGTTCAGTGCTGATTGTACAGCACCACACTAGGAGTCCATCTTTAGTCACTTGCATTTAAGACATGTTGTTGTTGTTGAGTGCCACTGAGTCGGTTCCAACCCATAGTGACCTGTATAAGGTTTCTGAGGAGTGACTGGTGAGCTTGAACTGCCAACCTTGCAGTTCAGACAGTTTTGCAGTCTGGCACATTAATCCACAGCGCCACACCAGGACTCCAATTTAAGATATAGAAAGTGGCTAAAGGACCTTGCTAGCACAGGGCACTTCCAAAGCTAGCACAGACAATGTGATAAACTCTTCACCTGACTTTTTCTCTTGGAATACTTTGTTACCTTTGGAAGCTAGCTAGTATATTATGAGAAAACCAAGCAGCAACATGGAAAGACTACATGTAGGTGTTCTAGTCCCAGTCCCACCTGAGGTGGAAGCCTATAGCCAGCATCTACCACCAGACATGTGAATGGTTGAGCCTATAGATGATTCTAGTTTTCAAGCTATCCCAGATGACAGTGAGTGGAGTAGAGGTAAGGTGTATCCACTGAGTCTGTTTAAATTGATGAACTGGATTGACTGATGTTCTGGTTATATTTTCCCATGTAACAAACCACGCCAAAATCAATGCCTTTGTGAACATATTAAATGTTGTTTCTTGAAGGCTTTGATTTTGGAGTGATTTATTACATGGCAACATGTAATCAGAACATCAGTCAATCCTATTCTTCGCCTATTGCTTCCCTGGCATGAAAACCCTGAGCTTCCAGGTCTCTGGGTAGCAAAGTAACTATTCCTTCTAAACTATCAGAGACAAAGTTGCAGAGATGGGAAGCAAATTGCTTTCCAGTGTGCTGCTTGATATATTCATAAAAGATGCTACTCCTACTTCTATGCCTTGGTTAAAGGATTCATGTATGTTGGTCACCTGAGAAATAGTATCATGTATTTTTGATGGTACAAGCATGAACTGAATCTGGTAAAATGAAGATTGTTAGATTTAGATATAGAAATATAGGATGATTAGTAAAATTAGAAATTCACATAAGCAATAAATACTTGTTTAGTGTAAATATGTCCCATATTGCCTGGCTAACAAACTGGGAAGAGATTTATATTCATGCTCATTCCAAAGAAAAGTGATACAACAGAATGCAGAAAATATCAAACAATATGATTAACATCAAATGCAAGTAAAATTATGCTGAATATTATTCAAAAACTGTTATAGCAGTATATTGCAAGGGAAACAGTTATAGCAGTACATCAAAAGAAATTCAAGTTGGATTCAAAAAAACACATGGAACAAGAGGTATCATTGCTGATGCCCTATGGATCTTGGTTGAAAGCAGAGACTACCATAAATATGTTTACCTCTGTTTCACTGACTGATAATGTAAAGGCATTTGACTGTGTGGGTCATAACAAACTATGGACAACATTGAGAAGAATGGGAATTTCAGGATATTTAATTGTGCTCATGCAGAAATTGTACATAGACCAAGAGACAGTCCTCAGGCAAAACAAGGGGGTTGTTGTTATTGCTGTTGTTAGGCGTCATCATGTTTAATATATTGGAAGTAGGCCACACCCCCAATCTTTCAATTGGTTGGCTGCTTGTAGCAGACCTCATTATAGAGTTAATTGCTTTATATTAGATCTCATTATGGGGATAATTTCATCTCAACTGTCAAATGACTGAGAATCCTGCATCATTCAACTTGAAACAAAACCTTAACTATTGCAATCCTCCCCTTGTCAACTTGGCACCTGTACATATCTCCTGAAACCACATATATAATCTCTAAATAAAGACAATTATAAAGTCATACTTGCCCCTAATATGATATAACTAACATACGTACAACTGAAATCATACTACCTCATTTACATTTTATATTTCACAAATGAACAAAGCAAAAATATTTGATGCACACATACAATGACATTGCTGTTGTTAAGTGCCGTCGAGTTGGTTCTGACTCACTGTGACCCTCTACAGGATTTCCAAGGATCAGCTTCTGGGTTTGAATGGCTGACTTTGTGGGTCACAGTTCAGTGCTGATCCTACAGCACCAGACCAGGAGCCCATAGCAATTACAGTCCTCATTTTTGCAACAGGTCATGTGATCTTAGCTGGTATTTAGGACTACCTTCTCCTAATAGCTATTCTGTATTCCTTTGCCCTTGACAAGCACTCAACTGGTGTTTTTTTTGTTTTTTGTTTTTTTTTTTTGTCTGATGGAGTGACCCAAACCTTCATACCAGAAGGGTCTGGGCCATTAATAGTCATATTGGAATTGGGTTGCAGTAGTTTATCATTAACTTCAATCACAGGACATGGTAATCCTAAAAGGCAGCCTAAGTAACCTTCTGGGTTCCACACATAATCTTTATCTCCATTACTTAATGTCAATCCAATTGCCTCCTGGTAATCAGGATTAATCACACCATCCCATACAGTAACTGCCTTCTTTGTCTGTTGATGAAGAGGATGAAGAGCCCAAAATGGCCAGGGGGCATTCTTAACTTCCAGTTCAATGGAATCAGTGTTGTGTCCTCAGTTGAGAGTATTTTTGGAACCCAAACATCCAAACTTGAAGAGCATAGGGTGAAAGGGACAGAAAGCAAAACTTTTCAAGTGGGTCACTAAGAGTAATAGTGAGTGGTGCCTCTTCCATTTCTATGTTTTAGTTCCTGGACCCATGAATCCTGGCTATTGGAAAAGAAACACCATATATCGTATGCTGGTTTAGAGTACATACAGCCTCCTGGAAAACATTGCCCCAACCATGTGAGATAGTAGTGTTACCTAGCTGGTGCTGAAGCTGTGTCGTTAGTATACCATTTCATTGATTGATTAAGCTAGCCACTTCAGAAAGATGAGGATGTGGTAAGACCAGTGAATTAAATGAGTATGGACCCATTGCTCCACTTCATTTGCTGTGAAGTAGATCCCTTGATCTGAGGTGATGCTGTGTGGGACCATTCCTTGTGGAGATCAGCCAGCTAACTGGTGGCAGGTTGATTACATCAGATCACTTTCATCATGGAAAGGGCCACATTTTGTTCTTGCAGGAATAAACATTTACTCTGGATATGGATCTGCCTTCACTTCATGAAACACTGCTGCCCAAACTGCCATCTGTGATCTTACAGAATGCCTTATCCACCACCATGGCATTACACACAGCATCACCTCAGATTACCGGATCCACTTCACAGCAAATGAAGTATGGCACTGGGCAATGATCATGGAATTCACTAGTCTTACCATGTTCCTCATCATCCTGAAACACCTGTCTTAATTGAGCAATGGAATGGTCTTCTAACGGCACAATTATGGTGCCAGCTAGGTGGCAATACCTTATATCATTGGGGCAGTGTTCTCCAGGAGGCTGGTGCTGTTTTTCCAATTGCCAGGAGCCATTGGTCCAAGAACCAAGGTGTGGAAATGGAAGTGGCACCACTCAGCATTACTCCTAGTGACCCACTTGAAAAGTTTTCACTTCTGGTCCCTGCAACCTATGCTCTTCAGGTCTGGACGTTTTAGTTCCAAAGGGAGGGATACTCCTACCTGGAGACAAGGCACAGATTCCATTGAACTGGAAGTTAAGACTGTCCCCTGGTCATTTGGCACTCCTCATGCCTCTGGATCAACAGACAAAGGAAGGAATTACTGTATTGGGTAGTGCAATTGATACTGATTACCAACAGGAAATTGGCTTGACATTACATAATAGAGGTGAAGAAGAATATGTGTGGCATTCAGAAGATTCCTTAGGACATATTTTAGTACTACCATGATTAAAATCAATGCTAAAGTACAGCAACCCAATTCCAACATGAAGACTAATAGCCTAGACCTTCAGGAATGAAGGTTTGGGTCCTACCACCAGGCAAAGAACCATGGCCAGCTTAGGTACTTGCTGAGAGCAAAAGAAATGCAGAATGAGCAGTTGAAGGTAGTTGTAAATACCAGCTACAGCCATGACCAGTTACAGAAACCAGGGCTGTAATTATATATTTTTTGTATTGTTTTAATATTTGTACATCAAATATTTTTGCTTTGTTCATTTGTGAAATGTAAGATGTAAATGGGGCCAGGACATTTTCATTTGTACGTCTTTTAATTACATCATGTAAGGCACAAATATGACTTTACATTTTTCTTTATTTAGAGATTATGCATATGGTTTATTGATGCTAAATTGACAAGGGGCTGACTGTGATGGTTAAGGTTCTGTGTCAACTTGCTTGAGCCAGGATTCCCAGTTGTTTGGCAGTTGATACTTAACTCTATTGTGATTGGCTATGAGCAGTCAATCAATTGAAAGGATGTTCCTTGGGGGTGTGGCCTGTTTCCAATATAATGGACATGCAGGAAAGACTCATTCTATCTCTCTTCCCTGCTGGATCTGGACCTAGTATCTGGTTCATCTCCAACCTCCGGTTCTTTGAACCTGAGCCAGTGGTCTGCTCTGTTGTTTGTATGCATGCTGGGTCTGTCTGCTATGTGTGCCTGGAAAACTGGACACCCACTGAATGTCTCTGCATGCCTGTTCATGTGTCCCCAGTTTGTGTGCTCCATGCTGTCAGTTCTGCAGCAAATCTGCCCAGGCCTTGGCTGTCTGTCATCCAGCTGCCACCCCTGCTCCAGAATTGACGTCCTGTTCTGTTCACCAACTTTGGATTTCTGCCTTCATCACCCATCAGCCAATCATGGCTTACCTGGTCTGCACTTGGGAAGTTGCACTGGTTTTGCTTTTCTAGAGAACCCAGCCTAAAATGTATACTAAGTAAAGAGATTGCTGGGTCATATGGTATTTCTATTTCCAACGTTCTGAGGAAATGTCATGCTGTTTTCCACAGTGGTTGAACCATTCTACAGTCCCAGTAGCAATGTAGGAGCATTCCCTCTCTCCACACCCTTACCTGTATTTGTTATTTTCTGTTTTGCTGAGCTTTGCTATTAATGCTGGTGTGAGGTGATATCTCATTATTGGTTTGATTTGCATCTCTTTAATGGCTAATGGGAGTCCTGGTGTGGTGCTGTAGGCTAAGGTACTTGAATGTATAGTCAGTTTGAACCACAAGATCAGTGATTCAAGTTCATCAGCCATTCCTTGGAAACCCTATACAGGATCTCTATGGGTTGGAACCGACTCAGTGGTACTTAACAACAACATCAACAATGGCTAATGATTTTTGAACATGTCTTCATATGTTTGTTGACTGCCTGAATATCTTCTTGGGGACATGTCTGTTCATATTCTGTGTCCATTTCTTAATTGGGTTGTTTGTCTTTTTCTTGTACAGGTGTTGTAGTTTTCTGTAAATTTTAGTTACTAGTCCCTTTTCTGATATGTCATTACAAACATTTTTTCCCAGTCTGTAGGTTCCTTTTTGACTCTTTTGTCAAAATCTTTTGATGCACATAAGTGTTTAATTTTAGGACATCTCTGGTAGCGTAGTGGTTACGAATTGGGCTGCGAACCTTAAGGTCAGCAGTTCGAAACTACCAGCCGCTCCGCGGGAGAAAGATGAGGCTTTCTACTCCCGTAAAGATTTACACCCTCAGAAACCCTGTACAGGGTTGCTGTGGGTCGGAACTGACTCGATGGCACTTAACAAGTCGTCTATTTTGTCTTCTACTGTTTTTATTTGTAATGTTTGACAGTATATTTATGCTATGTATTAGAGTCTCTAAGTTTGTCCCTATTTTTCATTGATGATCTTTATAGTTCTAGGTTTTAATATAAGGTCTTTAGTGCACGTTGAGTTAGGCTTTGTGTATGGTGTGAGATATATGTCTTGTTTCATTCTTCTGGAAATGAATTCCCAGTTTTGCCAGCATTGTATATGCTTCCATTTTTGTAAGTCTCTTTTGGTTTCTTGTAGTTTTCTTTGTATAGGTCTTTTGTGTCTCTGGTTAAATTTATTCCTAAGTATTTCATCTTTGGGCTGGTCATCGTAAATGCTATTGTTTTCCTAATTTCTTTTTCAGAGCTGTCTTTGTCAGTATATAGGAGTCCAATTGATTTTGGTGTATTGATCTTGTACCTTACCACCTTGCTGCATCTTCAATGACTTCCAATAATTTTCTTACTGAGTCTTTGGGATTTTCTATGTATAGGACCCTCTCATCTGTTTAAAATAGAGTTTTACTTCTTCTTTACCAATGTGAATCACTTTAATTTCCCTTTCTTTCCTTATAGCTCTAGCTAAGACTTCCAACAGGACATTGAATAGAAGTAGTGATAAAGGGCATTCTTGTCTTGTTCCTGTTCACAAAGAGAATGCTTTAAGCTTCTCTCCATTGAAAGTAATGTTGGCTGTTGGATTTATATATATGCCTTTAAACATGTAAAGGGTGCCTAGATTTTTTGTTGGGTTAATTTTCCGCCCTCTTTCATGCAGATGTTGTACCCATAAGTCCAGAGTCATTGCTATCCTTAATCTAGGCCCATTCAGCATAATATTCTTATTACAATGGATTATTGTGATGTCTTGTGGCAGGAAAAGGCCATTAAGTTCCCTCCAAACTAAATTATCACACAGTGTTAGAGAGTTGATATACCTTTGCAGTAGAACAGTGAAGGCATATTATTGATCTTGCCAGCTAAAGGCAAACTGCTTCTGGTGATCGTTAGAAACTGGAATTGAGAAAAAGGCACTGACCAGATTGATTACTGCATACCAGGTGCCAGGAGATGTATTAATTTACTCAAGCAATAAAGCAAAATCTAGGACAGGAGTTGTTTAAGATTATGATAATCCACTGTCATTCTCCAAGATCTACCTGTTTCTTGCACAGGCAAGATAAGTAAACTAAATGAGAATGTGTTGGGACTCACCACTCCTGGCTCCTTCATATCCTAGATGTTAGCACTTTTATCTACAATCCCTTCAGGAGTGTAATATTGCTTTTGGTTTACTATTTTTCCAGGTAGAGGTAGTTCTAATGATGTCAACTTGCCTTTTGTACCATAATAGTCTTTATTCCTCATTTCAGGGGCTTAATGTGGGGGCTCTTCCAGTTACTGAGTATATCTATTCCAATTATACATTCTGGAACTGGGGAAATCACTACAAGATGAGTTTAGGGACCCACTGGACACACAATGAGATGAACCTTAGCCAGGATTACATTAATAACTTGACCTCCATCCCTATTCTGACTGGTGGGCCACAGTGACTTTTTAGGTCTCCTGGAATTATTGTAAATTCAGAGTTAGTGTCCAGTAATCCCTGAAATATCTGAATTTTCACTTTTCCCCAATTAACACTCACTCTTGTAAATGACCATAGATTCCTTTGAGGAAGGCTACGAGAAAGATTAACAGTTGGCAATGTAATGGGGTCCTTCCTAAAGGGAACCCAGATATCCCTTCATTCAAGGCTCAAATCTTAGAATTGATTGAGAGATCATAACCCTCTATTCTGGCAATTCAAGTTAGATTGGCATTTACTTGATTTATAATTCTTCCTCTTGTACAAATCAAGTAAAGATCTAGTTTGCTTATCTTCTATATCACTCCAAAGGACTCCCTGTCTGTATTACCAATGCCATAAATCCACACAGGTCAGACTATTCTAACTACTACTTTGATTTGGTTGCTCATTATGGTAACCATATCCACCTTGTCTTTGTCAATTAAGTTCTGCCAATTAACCCATACCACCACAGGTTTCAATCACCCCCATTGAAGTTAGGCTTCTTAATTCATTTTAGGTCGTTCCCACTACCAAATCTGGCTTATAAAGAAGAGTAATCACTGTAGTCTTCAAGGAGGCCAGGACTCCCTTTGTAAATTTGTTCCTCATTGCTGTGGTAAAAGGTGTGTCCTCTGGGAACTCCATGTGTGGGTTTATGAGTCTATTCTGATGGATCCACTAAGACATTGCACCTTCCTGAAGTCTTTGGATGCTTTCCTTCTCAGAATTCCAAGGCAGGTCTGCTAATTCAACTAGATGGATTGTAGGCTACTGTGCAATCCATGCGTTAGTGAACCAACCAAATAAAATATTAGATCTTCTCCTAATGTCTTGAGCTGAAACATTGAATAAAGAATCTGTGATTTGTGACCCATATAAATAAACTTAGGCAGATCCAACCCTATTTCCTTGCACCATTATTGCACACCCTTAATTGTCATCCCCACATATATTATTCAGGTTATTGTTTGTACATATTAGAAAAATCAAGTAAGTATTTTGGAGTGCAGCACACTTCTTCCTGGGTCACAATTTGCACACCACCTTTTGGGGATTGCTGGGACTTAAGTTTACTTATTGGTCTACAAGCAATAATTACTGGAGGTGTTTCCTGGAAACAGTCAGCAATGTCTTGTAAAACATCTACCTTAGGTGATGCCCCAGGCAATCCCTGAGGCATCATCTCATAAGGCACAGTTGGGATAATCTCATCAAGTGTGGGCAGTGGGGATAATGGTTTTACTGATAATGTACCAGCAGGCAAAGATGGAGTCATCTCTTCAAATGGGAGGGGTAGTGCTGTTGGCAACAGTGATCCAATGGAATTTACAGTGCTTTTTGGAAGCCAGGATGGCCAGACTTCCTCTCTCATACTTCGGGCATATTTTCAGGAGGGACTAGTCACTGGAGAAAGATATCATGTTTGGTAAGGTGAAGGGTCAGAGAAAAAGAGGAAGACTCCCATAGAAATGGATTGGCAAAGTGGCAGCATTAATGGGCTTAAATGTGGTAACAATTGTGAGGTTAGCCCAAGACCAGGCAGTGTTCTGTTCTGTTGTGCATAGGGTCTCTATGAGTTGGTATCAACTTGATGGCACCTAACAACAACAACAACACTAAAAGAAATAATTCTTTCTGGACATAAATTGAAAATTTGAAATTATTTATGTGATGTTTGAGCCATGTGAATCAACCCTACGCTCACTGCTTTCCACTTGCTCTGCTGTAATAGGACCAGGAAACCTACTGCTCTATACTTATACTAACAAAATTGCAGAAAAGCATCATACAGATGATCACCAAAGCCTGGATTCTCTCCAATGCATGATTTATTTGTGGCGATACTTTGCAGAATAATATTGCCACCTCATATCATGAATTAACAACACCCTCACCCTCTTTACTGGTAGATGCAGAGTTATCTATGCTTTTAAAATTAGTCACACTTGAAAGCCAATTTAGAAAACTCATACTTGTGATTTTATTTTTAAAGTTTTTATTATGAGGTTTACATGTGAGAACATCAGCTTTACACATATCCTACCGAATTTCATTTCATTGCAATGATTACAATCCCCTCCATGCATCATCAAATAACCCCAAAGGGTACACCACACAGGCCCGCCCCCACAGCCACTAGCACACAGCCCTTCTCCCTCCCTGAGTCCAGTGTCCCCAGCCACTCCATCTGTCAACGGCATCATCTCTGTCTCCATCCCTGGTGTCACTGCCTCTCTGGGTAGGGTCACTCTCTCCGCTTTTCTCACTTGATGGTCCCAGGGACCTCTGCTCCTGGGCTGGTAAATCAATCACTCTCCTCCTTTTGTGAAAAAAAACATCTACCTCTATATTTCCTACCCTCACAGTCAGTCCTGATGACAATTATTCACTATTGTACCACAAGAGTCTTATCCCCATTCCCTTTCCCCAGCCCAGTCCCAACGGACTGGAAATCATTCAGAAGTGATTCTACCTTCCCCTGCCCAGTCTGGAACTAGGCTTCCTCTTGAAAGCTTGTAAGCCAGTCACTTCTTGTCTTTATGTTGCTGTTGTTGTTATGTGCCATGGAGTCGATTCCGACTCATAGCAACCCTGTATGGGATTTAGGAGGCTGTAAAACTTTATAGGAGAAGAAAGCCACATCTTTCTCCCATGGAACAGCTGGTAGTTTCAAACTACCTTGAGGTTCACAGCACGATTTGTAACCACTACACTCCCAGAGCTACTTTCTTGCCTTTATGTTGTTGTTGTTGTTGTTGTTAGGTGCCATAGAGTAGGTACTGATCCATAGCAACCTTATGCACAGCAGAATGAAACACTGCCTGATCCTGGGCCAACCTCACTACTGTTGCCACGCTTGAGTCCATTGATGCTGCCACTTGGCCAAACTT
>NW_006408530.1:333788-343926 GCF_000296735.1 Chrysochloris asiatica | reverse complement strand
GTAAAGATTTACACCCTCGGAAACCCTGTACAGGGTCGCTATGGGTCGGAACCGACTCGATGGCACTTAACAACAACAACATACCGATTGGCAAAGCTCAGAAAGATGTAATACAGTTCCTCACAGCATTGAAAAGAGGAATACACAGTTCTACAACAATAGTTGGGAGACTTTAACACACCACTTTCAATGAAGGAAAGAATAACTAGAAGGAAATTCAGCAAAGATCCATAAGACCTAAATGCCACAAACAACCAACGTAACTTCATAGACATATATAGACCCCTCCACCCAATAATTGCACAGTGTTTATTTTTTTTAAATGCACATAGATTATTTTACAGAATAGGTCATATTTAAGAAAACAAAGCAAGTTTCAGTAATTAAAACAAACAAACAAACATTAAAATAGTGTAAAACCTCTTCTCTGATTACAACACTATAAAACTAGAAATAAATGACAGCTTTCCTGAAGATTTCTACCAACCATCAGACAAGAGTTGACACCAAGACTACTGAAATTATTTCAGAACACAGAAAAGAAAGGAATGCTCCCAAATTCATTTTATGAAGTTAGCACAAGTCTCATACCAACGCTAGGCAAATAAATCACTGAAAAAGGAAAGTATAGAATATACTTCAAGAATATAGATGTAAAAATTTCTCAAAAAATTCTAGCTAATATAATTTAGCAGCATAAACAAAATAATACATCACAATCAAGTAGTTTTCATCGCAGGTTTGCGAAGTTGGTTCAACATTAGAAAATTAATTGATCATAATTCACCATAGAAACAAAGCCAAAGAAAGAAACACATGATCATTTCAATCAATGCAGAAAAGGAATTTGATGAAGTCCAACTCCCATTCTTATTAAAACTCTCAATAAAATAGGAATAGGAATAGAAGGAACATTTCTCAAAATAATTAAGAGCACATACACAAAATCAACACCACATTATTTTTACTGAGCAGAGTCTAAAAACAGTCTCTTTAAAATAGGAAGGAAACAGGGATGGCCTCTCTGCTCCCATTCAGTATTGTACTGGATGTCCTCCCTGGCTTACTAAATAAAGAGAAAGAAAGAAAGATGAGGGTTTTTGCTCTTGCGATGATTTAAAAGCCCTGGAAACCCTATACAGGGTTGCTATGATTCAGAACCGACTCTTGCACTTAACAACAACAACAAATATAATCCCAATCCCAATTAAATTCTAATTAAATTAAATCTTAATCCCAATTCCATCATCGGTCTTTGGTGCTGAAAGGTGTTGTTGAATCGGTGCCTACTCAGAGCAACCCTATGAATAACCGAACAAGACATTGCCGGACCCTGTGTCAATCTCAGTCGCTGCTATGCTTGAGTCTATGGCTGCTACCACTGTGCCAATCCACCTGTTGGAGGGGTCTTCCTCTTTTTTGCTGACCTTCTACCTTACAAAGCATGATGGCCATCTCGAGGGACTGGTCCCTCCTGATAATATATCCAAAGTATGAGTGATGAAGTCTGCCCATCTGGCTTCTAAGGAGAATTCTGGCTGTGTTTTGTTTGTTCTTTTAGCAGTCCATGGTACTTTTAATATTCATCTCCAACACCATAAGTCAAATGTATCAATTCTTATACAGTCCTCTTTATTCATTGTCCAACATTCACATGCTTATGAATTTATTGAAAATACCATGGTTTTGGTCAGGTGCACCTTAGTCAGGGTTTTTTGTTTTCTTTACACTGAGATACAATCCATATTGAAGGCTGTGTTGTTTGATCTTCATCAGTATTTTTAGTCATCTTCACTTTCAGCAAGCAAGGTTGTATCATCTGCATATTGCAGGTTGGTAATGAGTCTTCCTCCAATCCTTATGACACATTCTTCTTCATATAACCCAGCTTCTCAGATTATGTACTGTGCATACAGATTGAATTAATATGGTAAAAGAATAGAACCCTGGCACACACCTTTCTTAATTTTAAACCATTCAGTGTTCCCTTGTTCTGTTTGAACAACTGCCTCTTGGTCTATGTACAGATTCCTCATGAACACAATTAAGTGTTCCGTAATACTCATTCTTCACAATGTTGCCCATATCTTGTCATGATCCACACAATCAAAAACCTCTATTACATAGTCAGTAGAGCACAGGTAAATATCTTTCTGGTACTGCCTAGTTCAGCCAAGATTCATCTAACATCAGCACTGATATCCCTTGTTCCATGTTCTTGGCTGAATCTGGCTTGAACCTCTAGAAGTTTTCTGTCAATATACTGCTGCAGCCGTTTTTGAATTCTTTACAGCAAATTTTTACTTAGAGACAATAATAATGATATTGTTAGATGATTTCTGCATTCTGTTGGGTCACCTTTCTTCAGAATGGGCAAAAATATGGATTTCTTCTGATCACTTGTCCAGGTACCTGTCTCCCAATTTTCTTGGCATAGATGACTGAGTGCCTCCAGTGCTGCATCAGTTTGTTGAAAGATTTCTATTTGTTTTCCGTCATTCCTGGGACCTTATTCTTTGCCTTCAATGCACCTTGGACTTATTCTTTTAGTATCGTTGGCTCTTGATCATATGCTACTTCTTGAAACTGGTTGAACATCGATCATTTATTTTTGGTAGAGTGACTGTGTATTCTTTTGATGTTTTCTGCATAATTCAATATTTTGCCCATAAATTTTTTCAATATTGCAAGTCAATGCTTGAATTTTTTTTCTTCAGTTCCTTCAGCTTGAGAAATGCTGAGTGTGCTTTTCCCTTTTGTTTTTTTAACCCCGGATCTTTGCACATTTTGTTATTACATTTGACTTTGTCTTTCTCAGCTGCCCTTTGAAATTTTCTATTTAGCTCTTTTCCCTCCTCATTACCTCCATTTGCTTTAGCATCTCTACTGTGGAAAGCATGTTTCAGAGTGTCTTCCGACATCCGTTTTGGTCTTTTCATTTTTTTTTTTTTTGTCTTCTTAATGACCTTTTGCTTTCTTCTTGTATGATGTTTTTTGATGTCGTCCCACAATTCTTCTGGTCTTGTGAGTCAATAGCCTGATTTAATTTAAGTGAGGAGAAACGTCCAGACTGACCTCTGAACTGTGGATTTGGAACTTGCCAGTCTCCATCACTGTGTGATCCATTTTCTTGATGGCCTCTGAAATACTGTAGCAAATTACAGAACCCTGGGACATAGTGGAAAATACTGAGGAAAGGAGTACTGACTGATATCAGGGATTATGGATTATGGATTATGGAGTTTTCGAAAAGGTTGATATTTGGGATATCTTTAACCTAGATTTCATAGCATCCAGTCTTGTACTTGGAGTCCTGGTGTGGCACTGTAGGTTAATGTGCCAGACTGCAAAGCCATTTGAACTGCAAGGCTGGTGATTCAAGCTCACCAGCTGCTCCTCGGAAACCCTATCCAGGGTTGCTATGGGTTGGAACCAACTCGATGGCACTTAATAACAACAACAAGTCTTGTACTTATCTGTCTAAAAAAATATCATAGGAAACAGTGGGCGCTTTCCTAGAAAAACTTCACTGAGGAAGAAAAACAAAACAAGCCTAATTTAAAGATAATGCAGACCAAAAGTGGATTATAGTAATATGAAAAACCCACATGGGACTGCCCTAAAGGACAGTAGGGAAGGGAAAGAGTCTCAGGTTTAGAATTCTAAGTAATCATCCAAGTTGTCCTCTTTTCTGGAAGAAGAAACCAATCAGAAGCATGGATCTACATTGATAAATGGACAGCGGGTAATGATTTGTCAAGAGGATTAGGGACTTCAGAAAGCAAGGTTGTTGACAAGGAAGATTATTGACAAGCAGGAGTGAGAGCAAAGTACCAGTATACAGCTGGCTCTAGGATAAAGAAGAGTTCTTGTGTGGTGCTATAGGATAAGCATTAGACTGCTAACTACAAGTGGCTAACCCATGAGCCACTTTCAGAAACTGTATACAAGGTTTCTGGAGTCCTGGTGTGGTACTGTAGTTTAATGAGATGGATTGCAAGGTCAGTTTGAATCTCAAGGTTGGCAGTTCAAGCTCACCAGCTGTTCCTTGGAAACCCTCTACAGGGTCACTATGAGTCAGAACCACCTCAGTGGCACTTAACAACAACAACAGCATACAGGGTCACTGAGATGGAGCCAACTGAATGACACATCACAACAGCAGGAGGAAGAAGGCTCTCAGTGTTTATGTAGCTAAGAGGCCTGATTGGTGAATCTTTCTCCTGGCCCTTTAGTGCTGGCTTGAGCAAAGATTAATAAAGTAGCAATAAGGTAGAGACAAGTACTTATGTATTGTTGCATTATATTAGGTTAGGCGTTGGTCACAAATAGATTTAAAAGTTTACAATTTACAAAATTTTACAAATAATAAAATATGTATCCATTGCCTTCTTCAGTTTACAAAGCGTATTTCCTGGTAGGTATGTGGCTCAGTCCCATAAAAGACTTCCATGTTTACAGGAATGTATGCTAACTTGGTGTAGTGAATATGTAAGAGAAGATGGTCAGGAAAGTCTATTTAAACAGCAACAGAATGCTGGAGTTAGCAAGCAAATAGAGAATCAAAGATTGCATAGAGTCCTGTAAAATTGTCATTCTCTAGGAATGACACTGCTGAAATTAGTTCTGACATGTTTTGAGCCTTTTAATCTTTCAGATTTCTCACCGCTGACTGCAGAATTTCAAAGTTTTCTTAGAACCCTGAAAGTTGGGTAGTCCATTGGCATAAGAATGATCTGTCTGAATGCCCATCTTACCTACTAGAGGGTTACTCCCCTAGGTCAGTGACTATTTGATTTGTCCTAGATTCCTAATTCCTCAGAAAGTGCCTAATGAAGTGAGGGCCCAATACAATTAAGTGAAATCTCCCTAAACCATTTGCTGTAGTGTTATTTCTGACTCATGGCAACCCCATGTGTGAACAAAAGAACTTCACTCCATTGGATTTTCAAGGTTCTAACCTTTCAGAAACAGGTCAACATATTTTCCTTCTGAGGTTCATCAGGGTGAGTTCGACTTGCCAACCTTTCTACTAAAAGTCAAGTGCTTAACTCTTTGTGCTACCTGTGGGCTCCCTAAAAAACCCCCAGCAATTATCTGTTCCTTTGAAGGATGTAAGTGGAGGCAAGGGTGCAAATCAGGAGACTGAGAAGGTTAGAACAACATTGAAAACAGAACTCCAAAGGCTTGACTTGTGTGCTCTCAACTTCAACTTTGGAAATTGTTCTGCATTTGTTTCTTAGTTGAGGTAAATCTGGTCAGGATAGAGGAAAAATTGTTTCCTGATGAATATTTTAACTCATGAGAGGAAATCACTCTATTTTCTCTGGGTGGAATATGAAGAAGAATAATGAAAACAAAGAAAATAAATAAATCTATTTGGCACAATCATCTTTTTGTAATGTGCAGAAAAGGCGCTTTAAGCCACATTGTATAGAAAACTGCTAGAAAAAAAAGTAGAAAGGAAAAAGAGCTTACTATATGCATTAGGGAAATTCAATTTGCACATAAATTAGTAACTTGAGTAGCAACAACTCTAAGAGTGGTGAAGAAAAGCTACTGTATCAGCAGGTTTCCAATCTAGCCAGTTTGGTATCTTGACTGAATTATAAATAATGAAACCTCAATCTGTTCTTCAAATACGTTTTATGAATAGTTTAGAATTTTTAGAGCACGCGTCATAAGTTCAGAAATAAAGTCCAATTAACTAAAGGGGAATGCACTAGCGAAAAAGCAAATTTGATCTCATAAAAAAATTTTCTGTATGCTGATTAAAATGGGTCATGCTCACACCTGGAGCATACTGTTAATTTTTGGACATATATTTAGTTTCAGGTTTGACTCATCTATCCCATTTTTAAGAAAAAAAATTCAGTAATGGCTTTTATATGATATGGCCAATACAGTTTATATTTGAAATATAGAGGTTATAAATGAAATAAATATTCTGAACAGGGGGAAAATGTACTAACAAAACCCCAAAATAAAGAATATAATGTCTGAGATTCTTATAGGGAAGGATGGCTCAAATTTCAGCAGAGCAAAATTACTTTGGTCTGTGACCTGGAAGGAGTAATGAATAGCATGAGTCGCAATTTATTTCTCAGGTGAGTGTCTTTCCAAAAAAGAATCTGACTTCCTGTCCTTGAAAAGAATTACAATAAGTTTACTAGGAAAGATACAGAGAATCCTCATTTGTAAAGATTGTTAGAAGTTCATCAAAATTCTTCTTTTTCCTGTACACATAGACAGAAACTAGACTACATTTTTCTTTCTGTTAGCTGGAGGCATGTATCTTCACGTAACCCATGAAATACAACTGGTATCACCAGACAAGGCCCATGAAACTTACCATGGAGGATCCTCCATGTTCTTTCCCCTTTTGCCTACTGGACATAGATGGTGACCAATGGAGGAGATATTACAGCCAAAAGACTGAAAGATTATGGGGAAGTAGCAATCACCAGGTGGAAGACAATTCTCTCACTCCTTGTTGGCAAAGTACATTTATGTCTTGGACTATCAGTAATGAGAATTTCCTTTGTGTTTGAGCCTGTCTTTCTCTCTGTGTACATACACACATATACATTTATACATAAGCAAAATACCAGAGTCTCTGGATGGTGAAAACAGTTAATTACAGAGCTGTTATGCTGCAGAATCAGCACCAGACTGCGAACCACGAAGTTGGCAGTTCAAACCCACCAGCTGCTCTTCAGAAACACTGTATAAGGTCATTATGAGTTGGAACTGACTCAATGGCACTTAACAACAACCAAAAGTTTACAGATTCGAACTCACCCAGAACTGCCTTAGAAGAAGAAAGGCCTGGTGATTTACTTCTGAAAAGCCAGGCTTTGGAAACCCTAGAGACTTCAGTTCTACTCTGGCACCTGTAGGGTCATTATCAGTCATAATTAACTCCATGGTAGTGTAATATAGTGTATTAGTTTTGGTATTATTTTATACTAATATATCTAGTTATTATAATTTTTCTATATTTTAATTTACTGGGAGAAAGAGTAAAAATAAACCAACAGAAAACAACTAACACAAAATGACATGCTGCTCTGTACCATATCCTCTCTCTTATAAGACAAATACTGCAGGCTTTCCAGGGGGCTTTTTATTAATGCTTAACAACAAAAAATCTTAACTTTGGACATATAGATGGCAAAGTAGATGAAAGATGTCAATATGCTGTGAACAAACACGAAATGATTTCATCGGGATACTATCTAGAATTCTCAGTTTCTCTTCTATTTTATTTCCTAGATAGTTCAGGTTTTAAACGTGTTGGCTATGTGCTTTACACTATAACAGAAAGACCCATACCAAAGGCAACAAGGAAAAGTTTCTCACTGGAGAAAATCTTACACATCTCCATTTGTATGCAATGTTTTTGTTTTCATGTATTTTTTGTTGCTGTCACTGATATGCTAATGATATGCTATCGCTATCTGGAATGCATTCAGCTACACACCACTGATTTCATTTTTGTGCAGAGAGGCAAAAACCTGAGACTTTAGCAATGATTACAATCTTCTGCTCAGTGAAGAAAGGCTGGGAGGCACAGATTTAGATAGATATATATCTAGGTGATAATCTTATTAACTTTGAGTTTTCAATCTCCTTTGAGTCTTTATGTTGCAAAGTGAGAATTCTAGCAGGTGGTGGCTATGTTTTAATTTTGTTGTTAATTTTCTATAAATCCAGTACTCTTTCAGGAAGAGGGTAAAACTGCCTATATGGAAACAATTTAAATTTTTTAAATTAGTGTGCTGGAAATTAAAAGTATTCTGTCTTTCCTTCAATACTTACTAAAAACTTAAAATGAATGAACACATGATGGAAAATATGTGGGAATACATGTGTTTGTGTGTTGTTGTTGTTGTTGTTAAGTGTCATCCAGTTGGTCCCAATTCATAGCTACACTGCATAGGGTTTCCAAGGAGTGGCTAGTGCATTTGAACCACTGACCAGTGGTTATCCTACAGTGCCACACCAGGACTTCATATACATGTGTACATATACATGTTCATAATTTAATACTCAATTTAAAAATATTCATCAAACAGATTCCATAATTTGAAAGAATATGAGACTAGATATTCGTGTATGCATGATAATTCCTAAGGAAGAGTGGAAAAATTTTGTACGTAAATTGAAGGAACATTTAATGAATGACAATTACATGTTCAAAATAGAGACATACTGCTTGCCTTCAAGTCCACAGAAATTCCCTTTGACAAGTCAGAAGTAAATGTTAGTTGTCAATACATTTCTACCTTATTGGGAGAAGTCAACACTTTGCTGGGATTTTGCTTTTAAAAATTTAATTGCTATTTTGTTGATTCTGCTCCATAGTGACCCATGTGTAGCAAAGTAGAGCATAGGGTTTTCAATGGCTGAGCTTTTTGGAAGTAGATTACCAGGCTTTTCTTCTGAGGTTCCCTGGTTGAACTCAAACCTCCCACATTTAGATTACCAGCCATGCATGTTAATTATTTGCATACTCAGGAACTCTGGAATTTTGCTTACACATCTACTAAAAACCAAATTTCTTCTTATTGAAAGACTCCTAAACCATGACTTTGCAATTAGCTAGTTGGGTTCCAATTCCTGGCTTCAACACCTATATCTTTGTATTCGCCAGTTCTGTTTAGGCAAGTTACTGAATCACACTTTCCTCAGGTTCCTTCTGAAACCCTGTGTAATAAAGGAAGCCTGTGCAGGGTCACTATGAGTCAGGACTGACTCCATGGTACTTAACAACAACAATGTGTGTGAGGAGTCCTGTTGTGGCACTGTGTTTTAATGTGCTAGACTGCAAAGTCAGTTTGATCTTCAAGGTTGGCAATTCAAGCTCACTAGCTGCTCCTCTGAAACCCTATACACGGTCACTATGAGTTAGAATTGACTCAACGGCACTTAACAACAACAACAATAGTATGTGAGGAGTCCTGGTGTAGCTCTGCAGGATAATGCATTGGACTGCAAGGTCGGTTTGAACAGCAAGGTCTGCAGTTTAATCTCACCAACTGCTCCTCAGGAATCCTATATGAGTCGCTGTGAGTTGAAACCAACTCAGTGGCACTTAGCAACAACAATGTGAATGACTTAGCCAGTGCTGGATGCTCACAAATGACAAAAAATAATAGCATCTGAGGGAAGGAAGAGAATGATCTGAAAATAACTTTGGAACATTGTGCAAAATAACTGAAAAATTTCTAATTTTTAAACTCTATATTGCATTTGAACACATGTAATTTGATTTACTACTTACTGATAGATCTCCTTTGAGTCCCAAGAGTTCACTAATTTCAATGAGGACACTGAATTTCAGAGTGTTATAGAGATTTACCCAAGATCACTGAGCCATTAAGTGGCAGACATTGAGATTTTTGATCCAAATATGTGTAATTCCAAAGCCCATGGTTTCCCCACCACCTCAGAGCCTTCCTGTAGAATTAAATTATTCAGCAATGACAAAAACGATCATAGTTAATATGCTCACATGCATAGATTTTTTAAAAGAAAAATCCAAATATTAATGGGTTAACTAAGTCAAGTTCAAAATTGCAACATCTTTAAACATTCTTTGAAAAACTTTTTCCATTAAAGGACCATTATTTGGTACATTCTCAGGCAAGGAGAGCTAAAGAACTAGGGTGAGTGTATTTCCCAACCCGTATCACTGTGTGTGGTGGTTTTGAGTAAAACCTTCTTCAAATCTGTGACATGACATGTTAACTGGCATAGACAGAATAAACCAGTATTCTTTTAAGGGTCTAGATGTACTCTAGTGACTGGGAGAGAATCCAAGTATCTACAGCTTGTATATATGTGGTTGTGTGAATGTTAGAGTGAAAGGAGAGACAGCAAGGAGTCGAGGACTAATGCTGCAAATTTGTCATGGTAAGAATGGCTCTAATTAGTGAATGATAACCCACAGGTTTCATTCCTTTTTAAAGTATTGAAGAGCAGAGATGTCAGCGTAAGGACTAAGGTGTGCCTGACCCAGGCCATGGTATTTTCAATAACCTCATATGAATGCGAACGCTGGACAGTGAATAAGGAAGATCATAGAAGAATTGATGTCTTTGAGTTGTGGTGGTGGAGGAGAATACTGAAAGTG
>NW_006408530.1:323104-333268 GCF_000296735.1 Chrysochloris asiatica | reverse complement strand
AGATCAGCAAGTCTCATTTCTCTTTTTATCATTCCATTGTCTCTTCTTAATCATCTATCCCCTCACCATTTTGGCTGATAAACTGGTTACCTCCTTTAGGAAAGAAGGGAATTCTGTATTGGGTTTCTGTATTGAAGGAAGAGGATAAGTTATAGTTTAAAAGGTGATTTTTCTAGTTGAGAAAGGAAGCTCAGATTTGAATAATTAAAATGCAGTAGTAATTGAATGGACATGATGTGTTAGTTCCATTACAGATTTTACTAATATTTAAAGTCCTTCCTAATATTAATTGGAAAACAAGTTTACGGCTTACTCCCCAAATTCATTGAAATTCAGAAAAATAAAGACAAGAATATCTAACAGTTATCTAAAAGTGATTATTAGGTCTTTCCTGAAGGCTATCTGGGAATCCTTAAACTGTGGAAGTGGCTTTTATGTTTCTTAAGGCAGCCTCTCACTAAGTTACTTACCTCAAATTAGAGACTTAAAAAAATTCTTTGTAAAATTGGACAGGTGCAGGTTGAGACAAGTGGCATTTAGCAATATGACTGTGGAGCACATTTTCTAAGACTTAAAAATGATGACAAATGTGAATATATGTTTCTTTAGAGAAATTTTATCCAACTGAGTTTTTTTTTTTTTCCTGCAAATAGGAAATACTCTCTACTTACACGAATATGGTAACCAATAGCCACACTTGAAATATGGCTAGTATGAATGAGAAATTTAAGTTTTTCTATTATGTGCTTTAGATTAAATTTAAATATGCAACTATTGGCTACTGTATTGGATAGTACAGCATTAGAGAGATTGTGGATGTTATTTTGTCATTGTTTTTTAGTGATTTAAAGAAATAATAAGATTGTGGTAAAACAAACCAGTTTCTCTCGAGTTGATTCAGATTCATAGCTACCCTACAGAGTTAGAACTATTGCATAGGGTTTCCAAAGCTTTAATATTTTCAAAAGCAGCTTACCATATCTTTCTCCTATGAAGCCACAGATAGGTTTGAACTGTCTAACTGCTGACCTTTTGGTAAGCAGGTAAGGACTTAACCACTGTGCAACAAGAGCTCCTCAAGGTTGGGTTAATAAGGCATTGGTGATTTAGTGTTAGCATTCTCGCCATCTATGTTGGAGACCCAGGTTCAATTTCTGGTCATGAGCAGCCACCGCTTCACTATCTGTGAAGGCTTGCATGTTGTTATTATATTGAATGATTTCAGCGGTCTAGGAATAAAGACTTGGCAATTATTGTTCTTATGTGCTATCAAGTTGGTTCTGACTCATAGCAATCTTATGTACAACAGAACAAAACACTGCCCCATCCTGAGCCATACTCAAAATCGTTGATGTGCTTGAGCCCATTGAGGCTGCCACTGAGCCGGTCCATCTCATTGGGTATCTTCCTCTTTTTCTCTGACCATTTTACCAAGCATGATGTCCTTATCTAGGGACTGGTCCCTCCCGATAATATGTCTGACGTATGAGAGACGAAGTCTCATCATACTGGCATCTAAGGAATATTCTGGCTATACTTCTTCCAACACATATTTGTTTGTTCTTCTGGAAGTCTGTGGTATTTCTAATATTCTTTTCCAACACCATAGCTCAAATCCATCAATTCTTCTATGATCTTCTTTATTAATTGTTCAATATCGGAATATCTTTCTACTTTTAAAAAGGAAGAGTTGATGGATTTGAAACAGCGGCAAATATTAATTAATAATTGAAATATGGAATGCACAAAATATGAATCTAAGAAAATTGAAATATATTATATATTAATAAATGAAAGAAAAACTGCTTGTGTTAAGAAAAGCAGTCTTTTGGACAGTTCCTAATTGATGATTGAATCTAATGTAATAATGAAAATCTGAAAGGATAGTTGTTTCTTTATATTTTGGTAGAAGCTTACTAGTTGATTTCCCCCAATAAGATTTTTCTTAATATCATTTATGACGATTTTTGTTGCTAGTGCCTTGAGTTGGTTCGGACTCATAGTGACTTTATGCACAATAGAAAGAAACATTATTCGGTCCTACGCAATCCTCACAATTGTTGTTACACTTGAGCCCATTGCTACTGCCACTGTGCCAATCCATCGGTAGTTTTCCTTGCTTTTGCTAACTCTCCACTTTATCAAGCATTATGTCTTTCCCTAGGGATTAGTCCCTGCTGATAATATATCTGAAGTATTTGAGATGAAGTCTTGCCATCCTCACTTCTAAGGAGCATTCTAGTTGTACTTAATCCAACACAGATTTGTTTGTTCTTCTGGCAATCTGTGGTAGTTTTAATATTCTTCTTCAACACCATAATTCAAATGCATCAATTATTTTATGATCTTCTTTATTCATTGTCCAACTTTCACATGCATATGAGGCAATTGAAAATATCATGGTTTGGGTCAGACACATCCTAGTCCTCAAACTGATCTCTTTGCTCTTAACCACTTCAAAGAGGTCTTTTTCATAGCAGTAGGAGCTCTGGTAGCATAGTGGTTACGAATCGGACTGCAAATCTTAAGGTCAGCAGTTCGAAACTACCAGCCGCTCCGCAGGAGAAATATGAGGCTTTCTACTCCCGTAAAGATTTACAGCCTCGGAAACCCTGTACAGGGTCGCTATGGGTCGGAACCAACTCCACGGCACTTAACAACAACATTTGAATAATTCAGTTCACAACCTGTTTATACTTAAAATTTTCAGATAACATTCTTCTTTCTTTTGTTGATATATGTGTGCACACAGTATAAGATGCATACATTAAAGTTTCAGCTAAACCAGTGGATATGGCTATGGGCAACAGCATGCCAATGTGGAAAACAATTTTACCTTTTATTTTCATGTTTGTTTCCCTGTCAGTTTTTTAAACAGTTTTTTTTTTTTTACAAAAATTCTTTTCCGTGACTTTCAGTCTATAATTCTATCTATCTATCTATCTATCTATCTATCTATCTATCTATCTATCTATCTATCTATCTATTCAACAAGAAGAGTATAGAAAATCAACATGAAGCAATTATTTCATGGAGTCCCAGCTAGAACACTTGCATCTGCTATAAACACACACACATATACAAAACAAAAAGCTGTGTAATTGATTCTTACTCGTATAGACCCCATGCGTCATAGTGTAGAACTGCTTCATAGGGCACTCTTGGTTGTAATCGTACAGAAGCAGATCATGAAGCCGTTAATCTGTGTAGCCACTGGGTTGGTTCTGCCAACTTTTCAACCAGCAGCTAAATGCAAACAAGCCAGAGACCTTATTTCTGCTCTAAATTACAAGAGATGATTATAACTCTTTCTTCTGAATTTTTGAGTAGGTATATAAAGTTCAAATATGGAAATAAATAGCTTACCAGTTTCAATTCTTCATCATCACAGTAAGAAGTTAGAAGGACATTATTTTTATCACCAACTTTTGTTCTGTTCCTGCAGTACTGGGTTGTTGTTGTTAGGCGCTGTTGAATCATTTCTGACTCAGAACTACCTTGTATAGAATTTCCAAAGCTGTAAATCTTTACAGGAGTAGAAAGCTTTGTCTTTTTCCTGAGGAGTGGCTGTTAGATTTGAACTGCTGATTTTGTGATTCACAGTCCAGTGCTAATCCTACAATACCACCATTGCTTCTATAGGACTGGATACTATAATTTAAACCCAAAGAAGCGATATTTTAAATACTCTATGAAGTTGCTGTGTATGGAAGGCAAACATGATTATGATCATTTTCTGTGAAAACTGTATTAGGAATCAGGCATCTGGTTTTTTTTTTTTTTTTCAAATATAATATAATAACATGGTAAAAATCATGGGCTTCCTAAAAATATGATATTAAATAAACTATGTTACACTAATGAAGATTATAATAGAATATGCAAAACCATGGGACATATAAAATATATAATTTATATTCATGCTATATTTATTCCTATCAGTCTGCTGTATTAATTTTTTTCAAACTTTAGATAACAAACTTGCTTTAAAAGTATTCAGAAATTCCTTACAAGAAAAAGTTCTAGGATTTTATTTATTCATTGATGAATACAAGAGGGCTTCAAAAACTTCATGGAAAATTTGAATTAAAACAGAATATAAGTTTTCTACAAACTTTGTGATACTCCCTCATAGACAGTATCATTACAGAAGGGTAAGTTAAAAAAGTATTTCCATAAGGATTTGATTCAAACATGCATGGGTTTATTCCAAACAAAACATGTTTATGCGTGTCTCTAAGATCAGTGGATGACCGTAGACATGTTTTCTCAGTAATACACTTAGTCTCTTTACAGTGCCTTCCAAAAAAATATCCATTCAAAATATTGGCTTCTGAAGGGATCTGCCGGGTTGATTCTAACTGCCAACCTTTGAACTCTGTTACATTCAAGACAGAGAGGTCAGCTTAGTGAGTTATGGTGAGTGTTTTAGGGGATTCCAAAGCTGTAATCTTAATAGATGTCCTCCAAGGACACAGGACAATAATGAGGGCTTATTATGAAGAGGAGTACTGGTGTGGCACTGTGGGATAAAGCACTCGACCACTAGGTGGGTTTGAGCCACAAGGTTCTCAGTTCTAACTCATCAGTTGCTCCTTGGAAACCCTATACAAGGTTACTATGAGTCAGAACAAACTTGACAGCAATTAACAACAACAACAACAATTATGAAGATGTTTAATAAAACTGAAAACTGCATTGGTGAGAAAAATAAAAAATAAAAAAGTTGTTTTCCTATCACAACATGTTTTGAGGGTAACAAGTGCTGCCTATGATAATATTGTTGGGACATCATAGCCCCTGCACTCCACAGCACTGATCTTGTCCCTTAAAGTCTTCTTTTTGTTTTTCAAACTCTCAAAACATTTTAAAGGAACATGATTTGAGTCCCTGATGGATACCAAAGTTGCCTGTTTGGGTCTCTAGGTGGTGCAAATAGCTAAAGTGTTTGGCTTCTAACTGAGAGGTTGGTAGTTTGAATCTACCAAAAAAGTCATCTAGGAAGAAAGGCCTTGAGATCTGCTTCTGAAAAATCAGTTATTGAAAACCTTTGGAGAAGATTCTGTGCTGACATGCATAGGGTTGTCAGAAGCTGACAACAAATGCTGGCAACTTTTTGTCTTTTTTATAAGTATTTGTTGGTTTTGTTGTTAGGTGCTGTTGAGTTGGGTTTGTCTCATAGCAACCCTCCGTACAAAACAATGGAACACTGCCTGATCTTATGCCATCTTACAATCGTCACTATATTTGAGCCCATTGTTGCTGCCACTGTGTTAATCCTAGTTAATTTTATTTGCTAGTGAAGACAGAGACAGAAAAAAAAAAGCAATTTGTCTGAATAAGATAATTTCAGATTATAATTCCATGACAGACATGATATAGTGGTGTGGGAAAGAGACTCAGGGAGAGGAGCAAGGAATTGAATTGAGTTTTCTTGAGGAGGGAGAATTTGAGAGAAGCTGAGAAAGAAAAGATAGAAGGGGCTAAGGAAAGATTTGGGGATAGGGTACTCACCTGCCCAGGATAATTAATAAAGTGCAAAGCTCTGGGATCCAGTGATGAGACTATGCTTAACACAAACAAGTTTAGTGTGACAGTAAGAAAAGAACAGTGGTAAGCAGGGATCAGTTTATGGAAGGCTCTGTAAACCATGGTGAGGAGTTGGAGTTTAGTGTCATCATCAGAAGAAAATTGTATGAGTTGTATTTTTAACAGATACTTCTAACTACTGAACAGAGAGTGGGTGTAGAGGCGCAAGAATGAAATTAATGAAGAGCATGCTATTGGAATTCAGGCAAGAGCTGATGGTGGCCCAGATAAAACTAGGCCTCCACATTAGATTCATAGATCTTACAAGGTGGCAGATTGCCCAATAATGTACGACAAATAAGAAAAAGTAAGTCGAATATTTGATTAATTGGGCATACCTGTGTTTTGCTAACCACACTTCATGACTTTGCTTTGCAGATGATTTAAAATCAACTATCATTATTTTTTAGAGAAGAATAAAAGAGGGAAAATCTGCTTAGAACAGGCAAATTAAAAAGATTGCTAATACTTTGTGCATGCGAGAGTATGTTTTATGCCTAAAATGACTGAAACAATATTTTTCACAGGAAATTTATTTAATTGAAGCTATTGTTAGGCACTGCAAATATGTTTGGTTCATGCCACAGTTCTCAAGGATTTATAAATGGGTTCAGAATGTTGTTCAGGCACCAGAAAATAAACCTCGAAGCTATTTACTACCTCCATGATATATAAAGTTTGCAGTTTTGATTTTGTGTGATTATGTTCAGCAATGGTGACCTTTAGAGGCAACAATATTGAAGTGTAATGAGGAGATGTTTGATCACTGGTATACAGTGAAGAGTTGGTGCTACCTCCCATTTCTTCCTGGAATTCGTGAAATTCAACTGACAGGCTTTAACCTTTAGACTGCAGAAGTTATAAAATGTATAGGGATTTAGGATGTTTATACAATACGTTAGATATATGAATTTTTTAGACACTGTAGCTTCTTTTATCATCTGGTAAAATGATTTTGTATATTTAATAATATCAGTCACTGGTAACCATGACAGGCTTCACATGGGTATATCACAAAGTATATGAAATGTAGGTTGATGAAAGTAGACGTGGGGACCATGGAGCAAAATAAATAAAAAGTGGGCATCCTCCCCAGAATAGGTACTTTCAAAGCACATGGAGAAGGCACCTCCATTTCTGTTTCTAGGCTAACATAGAGATAACCATGGATCCTTATTACATGGATCCTTCTTAAAAAAATTTTAACTAAAAAATTTAGCTAAATAACAGAAAGGTAGCTGTCCTCCTCCAGCTAACTGGACTAGAAACTGTGATTAGCAGCTGGAATTCCCTTTTGAGGTGCAATTGATGGTGGGAATGGTGATGAGGAAGAAAGAAAACCAATAAAAACAGAAACAGAGGTTCTGGCCCCAACAGTGTCTGAATTTATTCATAATGACACAAGCTAGGTCCCCCAAATAAATTATTCCTACTTCTTGTTTCAAAGACATTTTTTCTAAATCATTCATTTCTTTGCTGATGCAAAAACAAACTGACAATGCAATCAGCCTTTTCTGAATAACTACATGATTTTTATTCTATAGTTAGCAATTTATAGAGCATAGAATAAGAATGCCCCATTTCTCAATAAGCTCATGATTAGAAGTATGTGTATTAGTAGGAGGAGCTTTAACTATAGTGGGAAAATGAATTATCCTAGGTATTAGTTTAACAATACACATACAAAAGAAACATGATTAGAAAATTAAACACAGAACTTATTTCTGGGCATTCTTGGGAATAAGAAATGGAATGTTCATGCCTCTTGCTTAGATGACTCCATGGTAATAAAGCACATTTATTAAATGACTCGCTACATTTGGAGACTTTAGATGAGTCAACCTGCAAGACTTGCATTGACCTCTAGCACCTAGTTCACTGAATACAACTTGCACAATAAGTATTTATGAATGTATATAAAATAATCTTAAAATCCAAGCCCTAATGTAGCTCAATATAAAGGATAGACACTAAATACATTTTTTTTAAAAATTGGGAATTGAGTAAAGGTTAACAAACAAGATTATCAATTTTACTTTCAACCAATCATATCTTTTGTTTTATCTCATTGATTATAATCCCCTCCCTACAACACTTATCCTGTTTCCTACCTGTGGCTTCCCTTTGACATCTGATTTTTCACACATCAATCAAGCAGAATTATTTGATGCACACATACGAAACAACAACAAAAAATATTCATTTAAATGTCCAAAGTTGTTTGGATGCACAATCAACAATCATGTAGCAGCACTCAAGAAATCAAACAACACATTACATTAGGCAAATCTGCTGCACTAGACCTTTTAAAAATGTTAAAGACCAAAGATGACAGCTTGAGGACTAAGGTGTGCCTGACCCAAGGCATGGTATTTTCAATAGCCTCATATTCCTATGAAAACTGGACAATGAATAAGGAAGACTAGCAGGCTCAATACATTTGAATTATGGTGTTGATGAAGAACATTGAAAATACCACAGATATCCAGAAGAACAAACAAATTTGTCTTTGAAGTACAGCCAGAATGCTTCTTAGAAGCAAAGATGGTGAGACTTTGTCTCTCATACTTTGGACATGTTATCAGGAGGGACAAGTCCCTGGAGAAGGACAGCATGTCTGACAAAGTGGAGTACCCGTAAAAAAGAGGAAGACCCCTAAGGAGATAGATTGATACAATGGCAGCAACAATGGGCACAAACAACAATTTTAATATGCGTAGAACTAGGTAGTATTTTGTTCTGTTGTGCATTGGGTCACTATGAGTTAGAGCTAACTTAGCAGCACCTAACAATTGTACAACAACAGACTATTTGTGTAGGAAAAGTACTAGGTAGGGTATTACAGCTATCTAGGAGCAGCTTCAAAGGCTGGGAGTAGAGCAAATGCAGAAGTAGAAATGAAACTGAATCCCTCAATCCTATCTCCCAGTCCCTTTGGCATGGCTTGAACACTGTACCATCAATTTCCCTCGTGCATTCTTGCCACTTTGTCCTGTGGTCCTCTTCCTGCTTAAAGAAAAAAAAAAAAATTCTAGGACCCTATTCATTATGTTTACCTCTCTGCCAACTTTTTTTTTCCCTCTCATGTACACGTCTCTCTCTATATATATTAGATACAGGCACAGGGAGGTGGGCAAGGGTCACTGGGCTTGCCGTGTGGCCCCACCTCCACTTCATCACCCCACACAGGAGTAGCAGGGCATTAAATGTGGCAGTTTTGCAGGGGTAAGGGGCTGAGGCCTGGACCCTATTCCTCAGGGATACTAGCCCTGGAGACTTAGGAATGTTCCTTCAGGGAAAATGGGGTGGGGCTTTATGATGTGAGTAGGACCCAGCAAGTGCTCCTGACCTCTTGCCACCCCTTAGTAAGTGCTGAGGCAGCAGGGCCCTGCCAGTTTCCAGAACAACCAGAGACTGGAATAGTTGGGGAGGTGCAGGCAAAGCAAGGGGGGAGGGTTTACTGTGGGGTCAACTGAGCCCTGGGGTCAACTGAGCCCCTCAGAGCAGCAAACTCAGATTCTTTACCTTCTTAAAGAGGGTTAATAGGAGATTTTAGCTAACTGTATGGTCTCAGGCTGTGCCCAATGATCCCCCACTCCCAGTCCCAGAGTCTTCATATCCTAACAATCTTCCTAGAGCTCAGACTCCCAAGGACCCTCCAGATATATATAGTCAGCACATCTTGTTGACTATATATATTTCATCTTATCTATGAAATGGCCTTTACATTTCTTGCTCCCCATTTATATTGGTCCATGGTAATTCTCAGGGACCTTTCTGAATAATTTCTCTGACTCCTGTTATCATTACAGAGAAACTCATCCAATTCCTATCACCATGTGACTGTCCTGCTTGAGTTGATAACATCTCTGCTCACTGTTCCTCTACCACACAAGTCAAGCACAGCACTATGGCTTTCAAGGTTATGAATAAACTGATTCGTAGCTAATTTCCTTTAATTTCATCTCATACTTCTCACTTAACCCAACCATGGTCCAGCTAAGACGGGCTCTCATCCATTCTTCAGACAAATCTGCTGCTTTCCCCCCTGAGTGCCATTCATGCTATTCTCTGCACCAGGAGCCACATTTACTGTCCATCAAAGTTCAGATTGAATCACATTTTCCTTATGGTTGTACTTCAATGACCACATTCCAAGTATCTACCTATCTTTTGAATTCCTGTAGATCTTACCTCCAAGAAAGTAATGTAATTGCAATGCAGATGTAGACAACACAGAAAAACAAGGAAAAGATTACTATTACTGTTTGCAAAAGTAATAGAATATACATTCTAATTTTAAGTCTGCATTGATAACTTTTACATTTTTCCTTACAAAAGATGTTCTTAATAATTTGATTTTTGTTTGTTTAAAAAAAAATAACATTTTTTTATGCTTTAGGTGAAAGTTTACACAGAAAATTACTTTCCCCTTCAACAACTTATATCCAAATAGTTCTGTGACACCGGTAGCTATTCCTACAATGTCAGTACTCTCCGTGTTTCCACCCTGCCATTCACTTTTCTGTCCCTCCCATTTCCCTGTGCTTCTCTGCCTTCTCATTTTTTTTTTTT
>NW_006408530.1:294976-321764 GCF_000296735.1 Chrysochloris asiatica | reverse complement strand
AGCCCCATTTTAGGTATTTCAATCAGTTTTAGGCAGAAGACAGACTTACAAGTTTTCTATGGTGATATTTCTGGCTATTCCTTTCTCTCCCCTTAATAATATAATTTTTAATAACTTTTTGACTTTAAAAGTCAAATGCTTTGAACTGCATTTAGTTACAAGTTCATTTCCTCTGCTAAAATTTTAATGCTTTATTTTAGAACCCATAAATCAGTGTATGTTGAATACTACCTTAGATATGATTTCACATACCAAACACTATTTAATTATTAATGTATTTGTTGTTGCTGTTGCTATTAAGTGCCATTGAATCAATTCTGAGTCATAGCAACCCTGTATAGGATTTTGGAGGAGAAGCTAGTGAGTTTGAACTCCTATCTTGTTGTTCCAACAGACCTTGCAGTCCAGTGTTTATCATACAATGTCACATTTGATGTTGATTAAATAAACTAGCTCAGTTTCCAAAAGAGAATATGGGAAAATTCAGCTTTATGATCAGTGAATGGATTCAATCACCATTTTTAGAATACAAGTCCTCAGAAAATTTGCTGCCGTAGCTCTCTCTCACCATGTGAATTGCTCTTCTCTCTTGCACAAATGTTTTGGTCACAATAGTATGCTAAAGTTTTTCCCTATTACCTCCCCAGTTTCAAATTTTTATAGTCAACATATCACAAGGTAAAGTCATGATATAAGCACATTTTACTGACAAACAATGGAAACATTTCATTTTCTTTCATTTTAAATATATGCTATGTTCCAACCCTGTATAGGTTTTCCAAGGAGCAGTTGGTGAATTTGAACCACCAACCTTGCAGTTCAAACTGACCTTGCAGTTCAAACCGACCTTGCAGTCCATTGCATTATTCCATAGCCTAATTCCGTACCAGTTATTGTTGCTATGTGTTGATGAGTTCATTGTGACTCAATATGACAAAATTGTTGTTGTTAAGTGCTGTTGAGTAGCGACCCTGTATAGGGTTTTTGAGGAGAATCTGGTGAGTTTGAACCACCAACCTTATGATTCAAACCAGCCGTATGTCAAGTACTTATCAAAAGCGCCACACCAAGACACCATATGACAATGTTGTACTGCCCAATAAGGGGGAATCCTGGTGTGGCACTGTAGGATGAGCCTTGGATTGCAAGGTCAGTTTGAACCACAGGATCGGTGTTTTGAACTCACCAGCCTATATACGGGGTTGCTATGAGTCGGGACCAACTCGATAGCATTTAATAACAGCAACAACATTTTTATGGAAGGAGATTATCAGGACTTTTCTTCCATGGTGTTGCTGGGTGGGTTCAAACTGCTGACCTATTGGTTAGCAGAGGCACACTTAGCCATTGTGCATGAGGGCTCCTTTTCTTAGCAGTTGAGATACACGATGGTTGTGCAATAACTGGAACAAGAACTAAGACCTCATTCACTTTAAGTTTTGATGAAAACTAATTTAAAACTATACTGCTTTAAACAACTAGTGCAGTAGAAGAAAAAAGGTACCTTTGTGTAACAAGGGTACGTTAAATATGTGTATTGCAAAGTGGTCCTTTAACATTGCAAATTTCTACTGCTGGTGGGGGCTATATGATGTCATTAGCAGAGACTTTGCATTTTAGTTTACTGCTGCTATAATGGAGCTCTGGTAGCGTAGTGGTTACGAATTGGGCTGCAAACCTTAAGGTCAGCGGTTCGAAACTACCAGCCGCTCCGCGGGAGAAAGATGAGGCTTTCTACTCCCGTAAAGATTTACACCCTTGGAAACCCTGTACAGGGTCGCTATGGGTCGGAATCGACTCAACGGCACTTAACAACAACAACAACAATGAGGAAAGAAAGGGAGTCCTGGTGTGGTGCTGTGGGGTAAAGTACTGGATGGCAAAGTTGTTTTGCAGTACAAGGTCAGTGGTTCAAACTCACTAGCTGCTCCTTGGAAACCTTATCCAGGGTCACTGTGAGTCAAACTGACTCAATTGCATTTAACAACAAAAAGGAAGGAAAAGAGTTATTTTCATTGTAACAAGTACTTGTCTAGGTTTACTAAGACACTTTTTTTCAGTTGAAATAGCCTGAAAAGAGGTGAACATTGGTGACAGGAACTGTAAACAGAGTTTCAGAAAATTTGATCAAGGATGAAAATGTATGCAATGATATTTTTAAAAGTATTTCAAAACTTATTGAAACAAATAACAAAGATTTTTAGCATTTATAAATTTTGTCATATTGATATGTATTGTTTTTACCAAATCTGAAGTCATACAATTACTCAAATATCAGAGTATCTTTATTTCTTGTTAGAAAAATGTAATTTGTAATTTTTTGAGGAATTCAGCTCTAATGAATAAATCTGCTTCAAACTACTGTAGTAGGATACTTGGTATTACAATTTCCTCAGGCCTTTCATGTGACACCATTTTTTACTAGATTAGCAAAAAAAGATCTATGACATATTTGTGTTTTCCATTGTGATTAATTTATTCCACTCATTCAACAAATACTTATATATATGTTAAGCCCTAGGCATTATGTTAATTTCTAGTAATATATAACTGAGAACCAGACACACAGCTCTTGCTACCACAGACTTATCATCAAGAGATAGGGATAGACTTTACTGATACCACCAAGTTGAGGGAAGGTGGGAGAAGAGAATTTTAAACAGCTGTAATCTAGTTTGGACTACCATGCAGAGAGACAACAATGGATTTAGATGTTTTTGAAGAGAAGTTCTGATTTCGTTATTCTTTTCTTCCTACCTCAAGCAAAGACTCTCACAGATGTTATAAGAATAGACCAATGAAGCCCTCTCTACAATTTTTCTATATTTGGTATGCAGATTTTTCTACCTGTAGATAAGACACGTTCTTGTTTTCTGTTTACCTTTGCTTTTTTTTTTTTTTTTTGCAGCATCAACTTTTGGAACTGTTTTAAATGATTTAGAGATTATTTACTTCAACCTTCTTATTTGATAGATGAAGTAAAGGCAGTTCCATGAAATGATCTAACTTGTTTAGGTTTATTTGTTTTTGATAAATAATACTAGGAGTCAGGGTTGAGCTAATTAAGTTGAAGTTCAACCAGAGATGAGAATATTAGTACTATTTGATATTTCTGGAGTCATTTCAAGCCCTATCACAGCATTCAAGTTCTGTCACTTCTGCTTGAGTTTGTTGGTAATGTAAACTTACTTTTCATTTATCCTTTGTATTATTTTTGCTTCCTGTGTATCTCTTGTGTTGCCTTCCTTTGGCTTCAATCTAGAGCCCAACTTTTTCTTAATTTGGTAGCCATCAAATAGCAGAGTTTAGTCAACCTCTAATCTTTTAACTTATTTGTGCCTTGAAATCCCACTAAAGTATCAGATTTTAAAAAATGGCCTAAAGATGAAGATTATTTAGTGTTATTAATAGTTAGCTAGTTACGGAAAATAATCCTCAATTAATCAGAATAATGAAGAATCATTTTCCTTGCTTAATAATTTGTAGAAATCAAGTTGTGTTTTTTTTTTCCATATCTGAGAGGACTTCAAAAGTTCATGGAAAAATCCCATCATCTTTTAATTCCATTTTTCCAATGGCTTTTTGAAGTCCACTTGCACATATCAATAAAAGATGGAAACATATATATCTTTGTACAAACTATATATTTTGAGATTTTATATAATGTCTTTGATTGTTAAATTGAAAAAAGATATTTAACCATAACATTACAACCATCTATATAAAATCCTATAAGTCAAATCAAATTCAAAGTTTTAAGTAAAATTGAGTGAAGATGCTATTTTATAATTTGCTATCTCTCAGCATAAAAATAAAGAAAAGGCCTTAACAGAAGAGAATACGTATCATTTTCCTATTCACAGGAAGATGTATTAATTATGACTTCTGTGTGCCAATGATTACATTTTTGGTCTTTTTGGTGGAACCTCCATTATTACTTGAAAATCTCCACATTTAATAAAAAGAACCATAAGCAATATGCTTCTGTGTGGAAGTTAATTAATTGCTATAATCTTTCCTTTCTATTTTATAAACATGTGTTTTAATCAAGCATTAAATCATTATTCTAGTCTTAAAGAGAATAGTGCCAACCCTCATGCTATTGTTCATATATGATAGGGTTATTCTAGCATTCTAGAATTTCTTTCGGCTTCTAACAGGACCTTTCTAACAATCAGAAACAAAACAAGCATTGAATTCCTCCTTTCCATTTTATCTCCATTCCAGCTATTTATAATAACTCCTTAAATTATAATACAAACAAACCCATTAAATGCAAAGAAGGAAATCATACCAGAAGTTTCAACTGTCAACTTCTACTGCTTAGGAGATCCTTAATAAAACCCTCAAGTCAAGATTTGTGAAACGTCTGACAAAATCACTGGTCTGAAGTTGCAAACAAAGTATTAATCAAGGCAGCCCCACTGTGGCTTAATAATCTCAATAACAGACACTTCTTGGCAATCAAGGATCCTCTGATGATCATCTAATCAAATAGTACTGATTCTATCTCACCATCATTTTGGTTGAATTTAATAGAGAGAGAGCCCATCCATAGCCAGACACATTCAACAGCACCTTGAAAAGCAAAGGAAAAATGTAAAACAAGTGGTTCTAACATTTACTTGTGGTATTAAGTAGCAGTAAATAAAATAAACTCAATGCCAATACTTAGAGCTGTGAAGTCTCAAATTTCCTTGGCCTTAGCATTTACTGAAATGACAACATGAAGGAGTTTAGCGTATTGGAGCCTGAACCCTGACTTTCCCTCCATGTGAAGGTGTGGGTATTAATTTGGTTAATTTCTAATGATCATCGGTAATAACTTACAAAAGAGTTTGAATCATGAAACAATGTAAAAAGAAATTTGGTTCCAAAAATAAGCCTTTCTAAGACAGAAAATGTCTTAAAAACCTGCAGTATTTAGAGGCTTAATTAGTATACTGGGTCATTATGACAGCTAGCTCGTTTCATTATCCTCCTAATGTATTATTAGTTGGCAGTTAAATACTGTCTGCTGGGACCTAAGAGTTTTTCCTCTTGTCTTTCTGGTCATACTTACTGCCTAGGCCGACAGCTTACCTGTAGTGAGGAAGAAATGGAACACCAATTAGAAAGCTTTCAGCCCAGCACCCATGGAAAAGCCAAAAGCTGATAAAGGTCAGCGTGAAATTTGAATGACAGGGCTAAACTCTCTTACTCATAATTTTGTGTTTGCAATAGAATTCAGAGCAATTCACAGCCTTAAAGGCCTTAAGTGAGAACAGCAATTAATTGTAATGAATAATCTGACAAATCTGGTTGACATATGGCTGCTAATGCCCTCCTTTCTAGTGGGAGCAGTGGAGGGATTAGATTAACTCAAATGAAATCTGGGACCGCCATGCCATCTGCATGTTCAGTAGGAAACGGTACACGTTAAATGGTGAGTGGGTAGATATCTGTCTTGTACTCGTCTCTCTCTGAGCCCTTGGCAGATCTGGGAATAGCAGTTTTATTACTGCACCAGCTGCCTGTCAATAGAGTAATACGAGAAAGGCATAGAGTACAACCTAGAAAGCTGATATACCAAGGAGCTGTTAAAAATTAACTAGATACAATTAACATGGATTTCTAAATTTCTCAGTTTATACAGTGCATATTTTTATTTTGATTTTTGGTTCATCCTGTTGAATATTCACTGATTAAACAATATCATTTCCATCTGCGCTACTTATTAAGTTCGACTTGGAGATACCAGTGACAAGTACAGACTGAATTTCATATATTCTGGGAAGTTTAGAGTAAAGCTTTCACTTTTCCATTATATTCAGATAGAGACTGAACAAATGAAATCCATGGATAATCCCTAAACCTTAGTTAGAAAATTCCTCCTCCTTATCCTTTCTTCATATCTTCTTATTTATTTATTTAAACCCCAAAGTTAACACGTAGTGAACTGGAATGAATTGCTCTTTTCTCTCTTTCCTTATATGCTTTCTCTAAGTAATGATCAGTTGTTGTTAAGTGCCATAGAGTTGGTTCGACCCATGGTGGTGGTGGTGGTTGTGCCATCGAGTCAGTTCTGACTCATTGTGACCCTGTATATGGTTTTCGAGGCTGTAAATCTTTATAGGAAAAGAAAGCCTTATTTTCTCCCGTGAAGCAGCTGGTAGATTCGAACTGCTGACCTTTCAGTTAGCAGCCCAGCTCGTAATCCACTACTCTACCAGGGTTCCTAGTTCTGACCCATAGTAACCCTATATTTGAGAAGCAGATGCTGAGTGTGAACCACTGACCTTACAGTTCAAACCGACCTTTAGTTCAAGTACTTACCCTATAGTACACTAGTACTTACCCTATAGTACACTAGTACACTAGTACTTCATCTAATGGAGGAAGTCATGATCAGAGATGTGGGCAAAAGCAAGGGAGAACTCACAAGCACTGGGATTGATTTCTGCACAATCAGATGTTACTGGTTTCTGTTGGGAGACGAAGACTACGATGAGCACTGATTTTCATAGACAGATTCTAATGTGCTCCACCATAAAGCCAAATTCCTTCTTGATCTTTCTGTCTCACTGAGTGGAGTTTACTTTTTCTTAAATGCTTTGTGTTACATTCAGAGGCTAAACTGTTATTTGAACAACCTATACAGACCTTCTCTTTGGGTATGAAATGAAATCCCTGCCTGAATTGTTCACTTCTATTTAGGCCCAGGTTGCCGATGCCAGTTACTGACCGCTGGAGAATACAGATTCTGAGACCTCAACCCATCCCTTCCTCTTAAACCCATACAAACCTGGTGTGCTTGATAAGAAAACAAACAAATTTTCTTTCCAAGTCTCTTGTCACTCACAATTACTTAGGACCCAATGCTTTCTGATACAGGTTAGCTATGTCTCCTTATCAGAACAGGCAAGCCATAACAGAGAGTAATTAGTGAAAATGGATAACACATGTAGCTGCTTTCTTAAAGATTGGAGATTCAAGTGTGCCCAAAGATGCATTGGCAGAAAGACCTGGCAGTCTACCTCTAAAAACTCATTAAAAACCCTATGATCCACAATTCTACTCTGACATACATGGGGTTGCTATGAACAGGAATCAAATTGAGCTGGTTAAAACTGAAGCATGAACCCATCCATTACTGGCCCTAAAGCACTACATGATAACCTTCAGATTCATACAAAGTTGTTGTTGTTAGGTGCCATTGAGTTGCTTCCTATTTATAGCAATAATACAGAAAACAGAATGCAACACTGCCTAATCCTGCACCATCCACACAATTGTTATGTTTGTGCCTACTGTTGCTGCCAATGCAATCCATCTGTTGGGTCTTCTTGGTTTTCCATGACCCTTCACTTTTCCAAGAATAATGTCCTTCCCCAAGAACTGATCCCTCCAGATAAAACGTCTGAAATATGAAAGTTGAAGTCTTACCATCCTGGCTTCCAAGGAGCAGTCTGGCTGTACTTCTTCAATGTTCTTCACTAACACCTTAGTTCAAATGCATCCATTCTTCTGTGGTCTTTCTTATTCATTGTCAAAATTTCACATTCAAATGAGGCAATTTGAAATAATATGATTTGGGTCAGACATACCTTAGTCCTCAAACTGACATCTTTGCTCTTTAACACTTTCAAGAGGTCATTTGCAGCAGATTTGCTTAATGCATTACATTGTTTAATTTCCTGAATGCTGTTTCCATGAGCAATGATTGTGAATCCAAGCAAATTTTAGTTTTTGACAACTTCAATCTTTTCTCAGCTTATCATGATGTTTTTCATTGGTACAGCTGTGAGAATTTTCATTTATTGACATTGAAGTACAATCTGTATTGAAGGCTGTAGTCTTTGATCTTCATAAGTTAAGTATGAAAATCTTTACTGTTAAGCAAATATGGTTGTGTCATGCTCATAACTCAGGTTATTAATGGCTCTTTCTTCAATCTTGATGGCTCATTCTTCTTCATATAATCCAATCCAAGTGCCTCTTGGTCTATGTACAAGTTCTTCATGAGCACAATGAAATGTTCTGGAATATCCATTCTCTCAATGTTATACATAATTAGTCATGATTAGCACAGTTGATGCCTTGGCATGGTCAATAAAGCACAAGTAAACACCTCTCTTGTGTTCTGTGCTTTCAGTCAAGTGCATCTGATGCCAACCATGAATTCCTGGTTCCATGTCCTCTTTTGAATCCAGCTCAAATTTCTGGCGGTTCCCTGTCAAAAAGTATTGTTGCAACTGTTTTTGAATTATCTTCAGCAAAATTTTACTTGCAGGTGATATTAATGTTACTGTTCAATGATTTCTGCTTTCTTTTGAGTAGCCGTTCTTTGGAATAGGCAAAAATATGGATCTTTTCAAATCGGTTGGCCAGGTGATGTCTTCCATATTTCTTTACATAGCTGAATGAGTGCCTCCAGTGCTACATCAGTTTGTTGAAACATTTCAATTGTATTTTTTCAATTCCTAGAACCCTGGTTTTCTACAATGTCTCCAGTGCTGCCTTGATGTCTTCTTAAATACCATAAGTTCTTGATCATATGATACTTCTTAAAATGATTGGACAGTGATCAATTCTTTTTGGCAGAGTGACTGTGTATTCCTTTCATTTTTGTTTGATTTTTCCTGAATTATTCAATATTTTGCTCATAGAATCCTTCAATATTGCAACATGAGGCTTGAAATTTTTCTTCAATACTTCCAGCTTGAGAAGTGCTGAGTATAACTTTCTTTTTTGGTTTTCTAACTCCAGGCCTTTGCATATTTTCTTATAATATCTGTCTTTGTCTTCTCAAGCTGCCATTTGAAATTTTCTGTTCATTTCTCTAAATTTTTCAGTTTTTCCTGTTGTTATAGCTTCTCTATACTGAAAAGCAAGTTTCAGAGTCTTTTCTGCTATCCACTTTAGTCCTTCCTTTTCCCCTCTCTTTTTAATGATCTTATGGTTTCTTCATGTATGAAACTCTTGATGCCATCCCACAGGTCTCCTGATACTAGGTCATTAGTGTCTAATGAATCAAATCTGTTCTTGAGATAGTTTCTAAATTCAGATGGGACATATCCAAGGTTATATTTTGACACTCTTGGACTTGCTTCAATTTTCTTCAGCTTCTTAGATGATATATTACATAATGGCTGAACTGTACTATACTACTCAGTGGCGATTTTACCTTTCCCCATGCCCTCTGAATCTAGGCTCCCTCTTGAAAGCTTGTAGCCCCTCCTCCCCCACACACACACACTTTGGGTAGCCAATGTCCAAGTTGCCCATCCCTGTCTACTCTGTGTATGGAGGGGGTGGGAATGATCCTCGCTGTAAAGAGGACTTTAAAACATTTTTGGAAATATGGTATTTTCCTACAAAATACTTTTGAAATCCCCTCATATGTTTATTCACATATTACTACATATTCATACATGGTCTTTGTTGTTGTTCTTGAGTGCTGTCGAGTCAGTTCTGACCCAGACTTATTATATGGTTTCTGAGGCTTTAAATCTTGGAGGGAGAAGAAAGCCTCATCATTCCCTCATGGAGCAGCTGGTGGACTCGAAGTGAGGTCATTACCAAACAGAATTTAGAGTGTCATATGAAATCTACATTCTGGGATGATTTGGGGATATCTTTAACCAAGTGTTGTTGTTATTTGCAACTTAGTTCACTCCGACTCACAGTGACTCCGGAATAGAACTGCCCCATAGTGTTTTCTATGTTGTGACAGAGTAAAACTGTCCCATAGGGCTTCTAGACTGTGGCGTTGTAGGATCAGTACTGGACTGTGAACCACAAGGTCAGCAGTTCAAATCCATCACCTAGCAGATCATCAGGTCTCTTCTTTGGAGCTGTTGAGTAGGTTGACCCCATTTACCTTTCAGTTAGCAGCAGAGTGCTTTAACCACTGTGCTTCTGGGACTGTTTTAGACCATCATAGGGTTGCTGTTGTTGTTAAGTGCTGTTGAGTCGGTTCTGACCCATAGTGACCCTGTATAGTGTTTCCAAGGAGTGGCTGGTGAGCTTGAACTGCTGACTTTGCAGTTCAAATCAACTTGCAGTTTATTGCGTTAACCCAAAGCACTACCCCAGGACTCCATCATAGAGTGGTACAATGTTACTAACAACTGTATTAAATGATTGTTTTTGTTGTTAAGTGCCATCGAGTAGGTTCCGACCCATAACGACCCTGTACAGTGTTTCCCAGGCTGTAAATCTTTATGAGAACAGAAAGCCTCATCTTTCTCCCGCAGATCAGCTGGTAGTTTCGAACTGCTGACCTTAAGGTTTGCAGCCCGATTTGTAACCACTATGGTACCAGAGCTCCTTATGAAAGGACTACTCACTGACAATAAAGCCATAAATTGCCCACCTGTGGTTTGAGTTGAAAGGACTAGACAGCACACAACAGCAGCTTAAAATTCACCTGTCTAGAAGATAAACAAATGTTGTTAAATGTCTTTTCAGGTCCATTTCGTATTATTTCTTACCTAAACCCCTGCTTGGGATTTCATTTATTATATATATTTTTTCCTCTCTTGAGTGATAGTAGAAATCAACTAATCACCATCTTCCTTGTGGATACTAAAAAGTTTTACCCATCTCCTTTTCCTGCACATCCAACAGTTGTTCAGTCAGTATGAGCAAGACCAGTCTTCATTCTTCTACCTAGAACTACATTCTCTGTCAATACCATCATCTTTTTTCCTGTCAAGGAGATAATCCTTCTACCACTTTTGGCAAAAGTATTTCTGAAACACTCTACCTTTGTTTTCAGAAAAAATCCCTATAATTTGTCATTTTATATTTGTCTGACTTCCAGAGACCTCTTAACAACAAATAAGAAGGAATTGCTAAAAATGGAAAGTCATGATCATATCTTCCTTTAGTTCTCCTCAACCAGAGCCTGACCCTGAATAGCCAGTTACTTCTTTAAATGGAATCATTGATCTTAAGTAACCTTTCCTCACAGATTATTTCCCCTACTTCTGTCTTTACTACACTCATCATTTTTATTTATATTTGCAGAGAAGGATGATGATTTCATGGTTCTTAAATGATAAAGTTTTACCTAAGAATCATGATAGAATTAGACAATTTACCACTAAATTGATCAACTGATTCACATTGAAACTCTTATTAATTGCAACTCCTTAAAACTTAGATACATATCTACCTTATTTTTTTTTCACTTATTTTATGCTATAAATGTATTCCCAATAAACTTAATTCTATTGATTTTGGACAATTTCTCAAGTTGTTAAAATGGTTCCCCTCTTAATTTGGTGTCATCTGCCAATTTAATGAGGATACCTACTCATCTACTATACTATTTATTAATGAGGATGCTCAAGCAGTTGGCTCACCCATTACCTGGGCACAGCCTTGCATGACATTTCAGTACATCTACTCCTCACTTGTCAACATGGTTAGATTGCCAAAACATGTTAGGCAAAAATTGGCATTATGCAAAAATGAAGGATTATCACATTATATAAATGCCAAATTACATCATTACACAACCGCCAAACCACTGAATCATGGCTCAGCCAACTTGACACATCACCTTAGCCATCAAAGCCAGCATAACTCTCGCCTTGCACCTTGGTATTTGTTACCCTTGGGTATGTTGTTAATGCACAGATTAGTCAGACAGTAGATTTTTTTACTATTGTTATAAATTCAAAATGTTGGATAATGAGATAGTGAATACATAAGGAGTAGGTGTACTGTCTTTGAAGTTGTAGAATCAGGATGATATATTTTTTTAAAGGTAGTTTTGTGTAGAACATGATCAGACTTACTAAAATGCAAGCACATTGCTTTATATTATCAGGTTTAACCCACAACATGATTGGAGCTGATTCATTATATTCATTGCTCTTTATAGGAACCCTAGAAGCTTGGATTACCAACTGGGCTGCTAACTGCAAAGTAAGCAGTTTGAATCTACCAGTTGCTCCACAGGAGAAAGGTGAGGCTTTCTGCTCCTGTAAAGATTTGTTGTTGCTGTTGTTAAGTGCTATCCAGTTGATTCCCACTCATAGGGTTTCTGAGGAGCAGTGGTGAGTTTGAACCCTGTGATTCACAGTCCAGTGCTGAACCTACAGCACCACACCAAAACCTATACAGGTTGCTGTCAGTTGGAATCGACTAATTCAACTGACAGCAACCTGTATACACCCACCACAGCCATAAGAGCCTTGGTAACACAGTGGTTAAAGTGTTTGACTGTTAATCTAAAGGTCAGTGTTTGAACTCACCAGTTGATTAAAGAAGAAAGATGCGGCAGTCTGCTTCTGTAGGATTTACAGTCTTGGAAACCCTATAGGGTAGTTTGGATCTGTCCTCTATAGTCACTCTGAATAGCACTGACTCTGTGGTCATGAGTTTTGTTGCTCCATAAGACATTGGTATCTTTTGGGGGACTAGACACAGGCATGAGGATTGGAGAAAGACTCACTAACAACCTGTGATATGCAGATGATACAACCTTAGTTACTGAAAGCAAAGAGGACCTGTTTGGTAAAGTGGAGGGTGGCAGAAAAAGAAGAAGACCCTCAAGGAGATGGATTGAAACAGTGGCAGCAGCAATGGGCTCAAGCCTGGCAGTGATTGTGAGATTGTAAGATTGAGGCAGGACCTGGCAGTGTTTCCTTCTATTGTGCAAAGGGTCGCTATGAGTCGGTACTTAATCGATGTCACATAACAACAAGAACATTTCAACTTTAGAGAGGGTCCCTGTTTCCTTACATACTAAATTAGAGAATTCCTTTCTCAATTACAAAGATTCTCAATCCATGAATTTTCAAAGATAAGACCTAGAGTTAAACTTTTGTTTGGTTTTCAGTTGTGCTAAATAAAAGCTAGTAATTCTGTTTATTTAATGACCAGCCTGTTTTAATAAACCTATTTGTTTCCTACCTATTAGCTTCCTGTCCCGTATTTCCTGTTCACTGTATTTGTAAAGATAGAGGTGAAATAACTTTTATGGGTTTTTATTGAATATGTGCTATCTATTTTCCTCGTTTACCCATTTAATAAAGGAATCACATGTTCTTTCATATTTCCTATTCACTTCATGAAATCTCCAACTTCACAGGACCCTGTTATAAAGTCCTAGCAAAAGTATATAGGAATTTGAATTCTAATACATTTCAATTTTGTTGCACAATGAGTCCTGACAGTGTAATGGAGACTTTAAACACAAAGGCAGAGCAAACTAGGACTGCTGAATGAAGTTGGAATTTCACTAAACTCAGCAGGTGTGCTAGGAAGCATTTTCTTGCATATTACTCTACGTATTCATTATAAAATTGAAGAATATAATCTGCTCATACAACATTTTAAGTCTATATCAGAATTTTTAAACACTAAAATTTTTGTTTTTCAAACTAAAACACCATTATAAAATTTCTCTGTCCCTTATACATATCTACACAGTAGATAATATACTTCATATTTATAAAAAATTCTGACTGCAGCTTACAGAGTTAATTTTTTTTTCTTGGATGGCTATAATAAATTTAACAGATCAAAGGATTGCAGCCTTTTATTTTAATAACCATCACCTGGGTTAAGAATCGCACTCAATTTTTTTAAAAAAATAACTACTATTTCTAAACAATGCTACTATTTCTAGATTTATTTTGTTAATGAAGCCACTATATAAATTTAGCACTTTTTTATCTTTATTAATTGCTCACACTGAAAAGGGCTAAATTCAGAATAACTCTCTGTTTCAAAGACCTAATTGCCAAGGACCTAGCCTTAATATTAACTAGGATAATTATTATGCAAAGCATACCCACCCAGAATGTTTGCATAGCTATCACAAGCGCTTTCATAAATGATGCTTTAATTAGTCTTAATTAGAATTTGTTTAAGTCAGCAGGGAATGCAGGGCCCGTGAAATGATGTATGTAATAAGCATCAGGCTCACTTTTTACTTGGGGAATAGAGCTGACAAAATCACATCACGTTAAATTGATTCAGTCAGAATTAAAATTCTTATGGTAATAATTAAATGGGGGATCTCATTAGTAGGCTGCAGGGTGACGGAACAACTCTTTGGCGACCAGATGTGAAGAAGAAGCACTGAAAGAAAGTGCCATTAACCAAAAAGTCATCTTATCTTAGATATAGACATGATGGCATTCAGACTAGCTCAAAGTTGTCCGACTATATAAAACATTAAGATACCAAGAAGTGAGAAACAAGTTTTTAAGGCAATTTAACTTCTTCAAGCTTCCATACTTCCCTAAAAAATCTGACTATGTATTTGAAAACATGTGTGTTCCTAATTAATACACTTAGGAACCACCAAATAACTAAAATGGATAAATGTGGTTTCTATGATTTAAATAGATTTTTTTTTTCTTTTTATGTACATAGAATTCCTTGTGAAGTTATAGCTAATGTATAAGTCCAAAGTGTTTTCTTTATGCCCTAGTTACCTACATTTCTTCTCATGGATTCAATGATAACAATAAAAATAAAACTTCTGCTTAGTCAATTAAATAATAGGGTATCTGTTAATACAGTCACAAAATCACCCGTGATTCTTCCCTTCCCACTGTATGAGGACGAAAGGAGGCACTTTTGGTTATTTGTAAAACAGTTCTGAGTTTGCATGTCTAGTCATGGATGGATGATATTTACTTCCAATTAGCATATGTTTTGTGAATGGCAAGGGACATATGCTGTGGCTGTGTGCATTTTTGGTCAATATTAGCAATTTAAAGCTTTGGCTTAATTCCTTCCAGCACTTGTAAGAATGAATATCTTTCTTATCACTGCTGAATGAGTAGAAAAGTACTGATTATTAAAAGACATCAAAGTAGACAGCTGATACTTAATTATAGAGGAAATGAGTCTTACTTATTTTCTATAGAAAAAATAAGTTTTCAGGACACAGAGCCAATTTTTTTTTTTTAAGGATAATTTAATAGTTGGTGAAAATTAATAATGATCACACTCACTATTTGTTATAAACAAATGGCTGTATAGACAGAGCTGTAGATTGATGGATAAAAGTCCTGTATCTACTGTAGGTGACCATCTACTTGGGAAAATATTTTGAATTTCCTTTTAAGAATGAATAGTTGATTTATTCCATATTTTAATAGGTGAAAATATATTATTTTTAAATATTAAGGAGAACATAGACTATGGGTAAGCTATTTCTTAGAAAGAAATAGCTTGCTTCCTAATAGGTCTGTAAGTTTTTGCCTTCAACATCAGTGTCCCCTCTCCAACAAATTTTATTTTCATGGGAGCAATTCCAGTCAATGCTCATGAAAGCAACAGTCAAGAAATCGAACAAGGTATTGCGTTGAGTAGATCTGCTACAAAAGACTATTTAAAAATGTTAAAAAACCCAAAGCTGTCATGCAGTAAGATGTACTTGATTTAAGCCATGTTATTTTCAATCACCTCAAATGTATGAAAAAGCTGGACAATAAATAAGGAATACTGAAGATGAATTCATGCATTTGAATTTTGTTGGTGGTGAAGAATATTGAATATACCATGGAGTACCGACTCCACGGCATATAACAACAACAACAACAACAACCAGCAGCAGCAGCCCTGGCAGTAGACTGGGTTTTGAATCAGGCTGCTAAAGGCAAGGTCAACAGTTTGAATCTACCAGGCAAATGTGGGAAAACATGAAGTTTTCGGCTTCCATAATAACGATTTATAGTTTTGGGAACTCTATACAGGGTCACTATGAGTCAGAACAGACTTGACGGCACCCAGCCACCACCTCTGTCAGAAGAATGAACACATCTGTGTTGGAAGGGATACAGCCATAATATTCCTTAGAAGTGAAAATGGGGAGGCTTCCAAAAATGAGATATCAGGATTTAAAGGTACAACGATGTTGTTAAGTACCATGGAGTTGTTTCTGACTCCCAATGATCCTGTTTAGAGTTTCAGAGGATTGGCTGGTGGGTTTGAACCACTGACTTTGTGGTTAGTAATCCAGTACTTATCCTACAATGCCACACCAGGATGCCAAAGTTACAACACAGTTTGTTAAACAAACCAATCAATTTAACACTATCTTGCTCAACTTAGAAATATCCTGTGTGTTTTACATTTTATAGACTCACAGTTCCACCCCTTTATGACAGATGGCTGAGAGTTTAAGTAAGAGGTAGCAACAATGTCCAGTCATTCAAATCCTGAGAGTATTTTTAAAAGTCAAAATACAGTCAGTATTTTTATCAGCAGAATGTATTAAGTGGAAATATGCATCGATAGTCATTCACCTTTCAAAAACTCATCTTTGAATTGGTTTAACGAGGACAAAAGCTGATTTAACATTGGACTGTCTCCTTGACAAAATGAATTTTAAAAAAATCTGTTAAAGAGCAGGTTCATTCCAAGATGATCCTTTTCACAAAGATGCTGTTATGCAGAATAAATATTATTGAGCACAATTTTTCTTTAACATTTTCAAACACAAAGTCAAGTAGGCTTGGTCTCCTACGGTATTATGTAGCACATGCCAGATAAACCAACAACTCTGCTGGTGACAGGACAGTTTGCATCTCAGTAACTGAGTAAACACACTTATTTAGATATGTGCAAATGGTCAGCCTTGAAATGAATTATGTGTTGGATCCTAGGAATTTATACCAGGTATAATTCAATACTTTCCTGTGGACTAATTTCAGACTTTATTTTATCTTTTAAAATCGTCAAAATTATAATTCTAGTTTGGTGTTAAAGTCAATCCTGAGTGGAAAAACAAACAAACAAACCCCAACACATCTTATATATGAAACTGGCTTTCTCATGGCTATTTTTCTCCTTGTAAAAAACATATTTATTTAAAAATATGCCTGGAGCTAACTCCTGGGTTCCTTGCCTTTGGCAGCAAGCAAACATCTACTGGGGCTTTTTACAGCCTGAAGCAATTGAGTAAAAAGTTTACATAAATATCCAGAGAAATAAATACATAACCCTAAGCTTTCTAAAAGTGCCTAAAAGGGACAGGTGATGGTTTTGATTTAGGTAAAATTTGCTGTCCACTATTCAATGCCATTTGTAAAATTAACAGTTCCTCCATCAATAGAATGAATTTAAACTTAAAAATCTCCTTGTTACCTTCTGGGAATACGGGCATGTGTGCCTGTGTGTGTGTGTGTGTGTGTGTGTGCCCTTGAATAGATTCCAATTTATAGTGGTCCCGTGTGACAGAGTAGTACTGTTCCCTAGGACTTTCTAGTCTGTAATCTTTATGGTAGAGAATCTCCAGATCTTTCTCTCATGGAGCCCCTGAGTGGGGTTGAACTTCCTACCATTCAGTTAGCAGCTGAGAGGTTAACAACTGCACCATTAGGACTCTTCAGGGATACAATGAAGGTATGAGATTTATAATCATAGACCCCTATATTTGCTTACTGTTTTTTCCACTTAGTAGCTGTGATACATTTGTTGTTGTTGTTGTTAAGTACTGTGGAGTCAGTTCCGACTCATAGCAACCCTGTACAGGATTCCCGAGGCTGTAAATCTTTACGGGAGCAGAAAGCCTCATCTTTCTCCAGTGGAACAGCTGGAGACCTTGAGGTTAGCAGCCCGATTTGTAACCACTATGCTGGCTACGAATCGGGCTGCGAACCTTTAGGTCAGCGGTTCGAAACTACCAGCCACTCCGCGGGAGAAAGATGAGGCTTTCTACTCCCGTAAAGATTTACACCCTCGGAAACCCTGTACAGGGTCGCTATGGGTCAGAACCGACTCAACAGCACTTAACAACAACAACAACAACAACATGCTACCAGAGCTTTTGATACATTTGGGAGATCATTAAAACTCTGCCTTATGTTAACAAGCAATATCTGGATTATTCCCTATATTGTAGTTCAATGAGGGCAGCATTCTGTCTGTATAGTTTTGCCAGGGCCCAAAATATAAGATACCTAAATAAAATTTATTGAATGGTTAAGAGAATGATTAAAATTTTCCTACTTATGTAATGATAAAGGAAAATAAATCATAATTGTATTGTTATTATTGTTAAGTGTGTCTAGTTTCTGCCTCATTGTTGTTGTTCTAAGTGCTGTTGAATCAGTTCCGACCTATAGAAAACCAAAAGAGGAGGTTATATTCAGCATTTCTCAAGCTGAAAGTCTTGAAGAAAAATTTCAAGCCTCATGTTGCAATATTGAAGGATTCTATGAGCAAAATATTGAATAATGCAGGAAAAATCAAACAAAAATGAAAGGAATACACCATCACTCTGCCAAAAAGAATTGGTCAATGTCCAAGGAGCAGCTAGTGAGCTTCAACCACTGACCTTGCACTTCAAATGGCTTTGCAGTCTGGTGCATTAATCCACAGCAACACATCAGCCACCTCTATATAGGGTTTCCAAAGAAAAACTGGTGGATTTGAACTGTAGACCTTGTGGTTAGCAATCCAGCAGCTAGTAAATTTTTCTTGAGAGCAGTTGTGTTAAAGGAGAGAGGAGAAATACAAGGCACTCAAATAATTTTTAAAATTGTGTGTGTAGGTATGGAGGGAGAAGAGAACCAAAAAAAGTTTACCAAGAATGGATCTAGAGGTCTAAAGCAAAAGATTGCTTGCTCCATCATTTTGCCTATTAATCCTGGAAATAGCATCAGAGCTACAGTCACAAGTTGAGAAAGAGGACTGAAAACTTGGAGTGTTGAGAAATTTGTCTTATTCATATACTATCATGTGAGCATATTTAATCCATTCAGGTATTAGCTCTAAAACTTTCTATGTTAAATTAAACTACAAGATCACATAAGAACCAGATGATATGATTTTTAGAGAGGAGAGAAAGAAAAACATACATATATGATTTTTTTTTTAAATAAAAACAACCTTTTAATTATGATTTGGGTGAAAGTTAACAGAACAAGTTGGTTTTCCACTCAATAATTCAGACATTTTGATTCATGACATTGATTGGAGTCCCTATAACGTATCAGCACTCTTCTCCTTCATCCCAGTGTTTACTGTTCGCATTTGTCATACTTTCCTATCTCTTCCTGCCTTCAGAGCTTTATCCCTGGGCAAATGCTGCCCTTGTGATTTAAGTTTGATTGTTCTCGGGAGTGTGTACCTCCCTGGTATTACTGTTCACCATGTAGGCCTATCTATCATTGGACTGAAAGTTGAGTCATGGAATGAGTTCAGTTTCAGGCTTGAAGGATATTTAAGAGTCATAGTTTTGAGGGTTCCACTAGTATCAGACCAGTAACTCTGGTCTTTTTTGTTTGTTTGTTTGTTTTTAATTCATATTTTTCTCCCACTCTGTCCAGAACTTCCTATTGTGATCTCTTTCAACCCAGTCAATGGCATCCAGTTGTAGTGTGAGGTTGAGGAGGCTGGGGCTCACAGGATCCCTTAGTCCTATGGACTAATTGTTTACTTGCGCCTTTGATTTTCTTTAGTGGTTTTGCTTGCATATATGATTCTTGAAATTATAGCAACTAATAGAGGAAAGAGCCAGTTTGTTCCAGTAGATTAACATGATCTAGAAATCAGGAAACCATAGAACTCTAAGTAAGCCCCTTATTTGCCACCACATCAACTATTGTTAAATGATCAGAAACAACCCTTTTCCCTGAATTCCTAGAGATGCTGTAAAAGTCACTTGTTGATACTTTGAATGGCAAACAAGTTCTTACACTATGAGTCATATAAGAAGTTCAGGAACATAAGAAAAGTGTATAAGAGCTTAGCTATGTTTCATTTCTCTTTTTCTCTGACCCTCTACCCTACCAAACGTGATGTCCTTCTCCAGTGACTGGTCTCTCCTGACAGTTTGGTCATCTTGGCCTCCAAGGAGCACTCTGGCTGCACTTCTTCCAACACAGATCTATTGGTTCTTTTGGCAGCCCATGGCACTTTCAATATTCTCCTCCAACAAGACCCCAACGAGATCAACTGACAAAGTGGCAGCATCAATGGGCTCAAGCGTGGCAACGATAGTGAGGCTGGCCCAGGATCGGGCAGTGTTTCGTTCTGCTGTGCATAAGGTCGCTATGAGTCGGTACTGACTCGATGACAGCTAACAACAACAACAACAACAACAACAACAACAACAACATGTTTCATTACTATGCCTGGTACCCTAGAACCCATTGTTGTTGTCAGTTGCTGTCTAGTGAATTTCAATGTTCGGTGACTCCATGTGCACATAGTAAAACTTCTCTGTAGGGTTTTTAAGGCTGTAAGTTTTGTAAACAAAACGCCAGACTGTCTTCCAAGGTGCCTCTGGGTGGGTTTAATCTGCCAAACCCAGAACATACTAACTTGTTTATTCTGTGCTTTTCATATTCTAGTCAGAAGTTCTAGGTACTTTGAATTATTTATTTTATTAATGCCATTAAAGCAGCTCCTTTAACATGTAATTCTTTTATAGAGTATTACATATACATCTTTATTCGACTGAGGAATTGTATGTGTGACGTCAGTTGTAATCAAGAGTCTGACTCAATTTGGTGTTGGATTGCTGCCAGTTTTGAAACCCCACCACTTCTTTTTCCTCTCTGTCTCATGCCTGAACAAGTTGATAAGAAAGCCTAGATATTCCCTTCTTTGGCACTTATGGATGGCTTAAACCTCACAAACCCCAGTGCATGCACTTAGGAACTCTCAGGTTCACACTAATTCCACTTCCAAGCCATCATAAACCCCAAGCCAGTCTCCTTTCCTCAGTCTCTTAAGCTATTTTGGAACCACTCTGAGGGCCAGTTCTGTTCTCCCCAGAGAGCCTCATTAAGTGAATAGTAAGCCTTTTCATTCCTTCGTGGTATGTACATAGCATCATTAGTCTCAACCTCCAAACCAAATCTTGGGGGTGGGATTGAGTTCATCCTACCTCTGCAGGGTGACCACAACACCAATTAAATATGTATCCTTGCCACAGATAGAGGTTCACGCTAAAAATGGAGGATAAGGGTCTGTTTGTTTGTGTGTTTTAACACAGTGTGCTTTTTGTCTGTGATTTCTTTTAGACCCCGGATGCCCTGTGGACCTACAGCGCTATAATAGACCGAAAAAAATGATATATTGATATATTAAGAATATCAACAGCAGGGACAGAGGTTAGGATAAAAACTTGAAGGGCTATCAAGTCCCATTTTTTCAGGGCACAAGTTGATCTCCAGCTGGGATCAGAAATTTTCCCTAGTGGTGTAGCACTGCCTAATTAGCTGCATTAAGGAAGATTCAGCCTTTCTCTGAGGGCTGGCCACAGTTGGAGACAGGAAGCTCACCTACTTCACTGGTAAGGCTGTAGCACTTAATTAATTAATGGTTGCAGCATATTTATGATCTTGGGCTAAAACAGATATAGGAGCAAAAGTATTACTATATGCTTTCCTATTGCTGCTGAGAAACATAAGCCACTTTGGCAAATTACTGAATCCAAATTGATTATTTTTCTCCCAAAGATCTATGGATTATGAATACCTGCAACATTTTTTTCTTCTCATTAATTCTAGAAATTTGGATCAGTTTTATAAAATATTACTTATTTTAATGAAAGAATTTGATGCTTAGGGAAAAAAAAAAAAAAAGAACTGTTATTTGCTATAACAGTGAAGGTGGAGAGGGAAATGGAGAAACATTCTTAATCCTTAAATGAAAATTCTCAAAGTCCTTATGAATGAGGGTTCAAAGTAATGATGACATGCCCAAAGAAAATCAAGAGACAAGTCTAACTGATATTTATCTCAGAACATCTCTCTTTTGGATTTCCATAAGTTAGTCATTGTCGATAGGAACATAATGCTCAAATGAACTACTGAAGAAATGAAAGTAAACACAGACAGATCTAAACCAAGCTCTGGATTACTAACAAAGACAGGAAGAGAAGTTAAGTCATTGTTGTTGTTAAGTACTGTCGAGTTGGTTTCGACCCATAGCGACCCTGTATAGGGTTTCTGAGGAGTCACTAATGAACTTGAGCCACCGACCTTGCAGTTCAACCGGCTTTGCAGTCTGGCACATTAACCCACTGCACTACACCTGGACTCCATTGGTAGGGTTGTTGTTGTTGTTAAGTGCCATCGAGTTGATTCCGACCCATAGCGACCCTGTATAGGGTTTTTGAGGAGCAGCTGGTAAGCTTGAACTGCTAACCTTGCCGTTCAAACGACTTTGCAGTCTGGCACATTAACCCACAGCGCCACACCAGGTAGGGTAGCAGTGATAAATCTTAATAGAATGATACATTAGCTTTGAAACTATGAACCACACACACATTCTTTGCATTATTTCCTAGTGATCTTAAGTAGAGAAAACAGTACTAGCGTTTTTTTTCTTCTCATTTTAAGTCCTCTTCAAAATGTCTGGTCTCTGCTTACGAGTCCAATACAAGAATCTCAATTAATCTGTAGCTATACCATAAATACTGAAAGAGGATCCTGTTTCCTACTCACTCCCTTACTCCTTCTCCCTAGGAATAGAACACAGAAACCATTCTTACACTGGACTACTTCACTGGGCTTGAAACTCTCTAATCCCAAAAAACGCTTAATAGGCAGAGGGAACCCCAATATGTCGATCTTCACTATGGAGCACAAATGACTAAGACTCAGCAGAAGAATGCTTTAAAGAAAATGATAGGTACAGAAAGAAAACCATTTCCTAAAGTGCCAAAAGCAATTACCATTTGCACTTTGACCTTCTCAATTTTAGTAAGTAGTAGCAAAGAAGGAAATGCCTGAACAAAAGCATGGCAGAAAGACATGGGTCAGATAAGGAATTCAGCTAGAGGATAACTGACGATCAAGATATTTTCAGGGGATAGCTATCAGAGGATAGGATCTTCCTTCATGAGATGGGTTCACAATGCTCACTGTCACTAACAGCTCAAGGAACATTTAGAGCCTAGGTAAGGTCAATATTGTTAGTTTTTTAAAAAGAGAGAAAGAAAAGGGATTCCTTATTCTGTTGTACATTTCTAAGCTTCTATCTTCAACAAAACATATGAAAAAGTGATATAATCATATGGCTCATTCAGTCCGAAACAAGGACACTTTCCGTGTCCTTCAAATCATAGAGGCCTTATGACCAAGCAAAATACTGACTCCTACATCACTGTTCATTTTTCTTTCCATAGATTTCATTTAGAATCTTCTCCTATTTATGTTTGCACATGTCTTAGTCTCTGTGTTTGTCTACATATTGTTCATTATGAAAAAAGTATAAAACATTTGTATATGTAACATATTATGTATTTATGAGGATATCATGGATATGCATACACATATGTCTTCCTGGCCCAGTTATAATTCAGGAAATGGTTCCCACATCTTGAGAAAAGTACGTATGTTGGAGGTCATTTTCAAAGTTTAACATTGAGAAGACTTTGCAGAGTGAGGAATTTTTTTTTTTTTTTTTAATGTTTGGAAAGCAAGCCAGAAAACACAATGAAATAATCAACCAACCAACAAGCTCATGAGTCATTTTACAAAGTCCTTTCAGACTAATTCCTTAACCTGACCTTCTTCTTCTTCATACTCACAGTTTGAGGCTATATGGATTGGACCTACTGTGGGTTGATGTGCTGGACTGCAAAGTCAGCTTGAACCCCAAGGTTGGCAGTTCAAGCTCACCAGCCACTCCTAGGAAACCCCATATAGGGTTACTATGGGTTGGAACCGACTGGATGGCAGTTAACAACAATGTATTGTTTTGAGTCCTGGTATAGTACTGTGGGTTAATGTGCTGGGCTGTAATGTTAGCTTGAACCACAAAGTTGACGGTTCAACCTCACCAGCTGCTCCTTGAAAACCCTATGTAGAGTCGCCATGGGTTGGAACCAACTTGACGGCACTTAACAACAACAACAAAGACAGCAAATATATTGTTGCTCTTAGTTAGGTGCCATGAAGTCTGTTCCAAATCATAGTGACCGTATATAAGGTTTCCAGGAGTAGCTGCTGGATTTGAATCACCAACCTGCAGTTCAAACCAATCTTGTGGTCCAGTGCTTATTCTATAGGGCCACAGCAAGACTATTCATGTCTTGTTGTTGTTAAGTGCTGTAGAGTTGATTCTGACTCATAGTGACCCTGTGTAGGGTTTCCAAGAAGCAGTTGGTGGGTTTGAACTACAGACTCTGTGGTTTGCAGTCCAGTGATGATCCTACAGCACCATACCAGGAGTCCACTAGTGTATATCAGTATCCAGTTTTATTAGCAAAGCACGTAGGGGGAATATTTCAACAGTTTAGGCAAAAAATTTAAAAGCAGCATAGACTAACACCTATATTTAACTGCCATTCTTAAATATGGTTCATAAGCATTCCCAAAACACAAACCCGCTACTGTTGCGTCCATTCCAACTGATACCAACCCCACAGGACAGAGCAGAGCTTCACCCATTGCATTTCTAAGGCTGTGATTTTTATGGCAGCAGATTGCCATATCTTTCTCCAACAGAGATACTGGTAGGTTTGAACTGATGACCTTTTGATTAAGCAGTCAACCACATCACCACGTTCAATGTCTCCCTTTGTTCTCAATACTGATATCATCTCTCCCCTACAGGTGCACCTGAGAGCAGTAGCCATTTCCTGCATAGAAACCCCAGTCTACTTCATGTGAAACCCAACTAAGGAAACTGAGGAATACATTGAGTGTTTTAAGAGCCAATGTGCAAACAGTTAAGTATTTGACTACTAGCAGAAAGTTGACAGTTCTAATGCACCAAGAGGACCTTCAGAAGACAAGCTTGGTGATCTGCTTTCGAAAAGCAGCCTTGAAAATCTTGTGAAACAGTTCTACTCAGATCTCCATTACTGGAATCAACCTGAAGGCAACTTACAACAACAACAACAACAATACGTATATCAGATTGACTAGATGTTTAGTTAGTGGTGGTTGTTAGGAACACAAAACTTGAAAAGCAGATTTGTAGATAGATTGGGAAGACCACTATTTGTCTAGTCATAGTGCTGGAATTTTATTTAAAAGAAAAAGAGGGAGACCCCCAACGAGATGGATCAGCCAGGTGGCATCATTGATGGTGTCAAGTGTGGCAGCAGTAGTGAGGTTGGCCCAGGATCAGACATTGTTTCGTTCTGCTGTGCATGGGGTCGCTATGAGTCGGTTCCGACTCGATGGCTCCTGACAACAACAAGGCCAAGATCAGAAAGCACATGGCACATGAGTTCAAAGAAGCTTTACTATCCTTCACATGGGAGAGACACCACCCATCAACAACTGCTCTCTTCCCTAAATAAGAGAATCCTAGTTTAACCAAGGAGTCCTGGCATGGCGCTGGGGGTTAATGCACTGGATTGCAAGGTCAGTGGTTCAAGCTCACCAGTTGCTCCTCAGAAACCCTATACAGGGTCACTATGGGTCAGAACTGACTCAACGACACTTAGCAATAACAACAAGTCTAACTGAGAGTCCTTTTCTAGATTGAGAATTAGTCTGATTCATATGCTATGAAGTCTACAACTATTTCAGCCATTTACATTTTTAGGAGCAATGTATTATCATTCTAATTTTCAATAAGGACTTTGTAAACATTAAGACAAGACATATTTGCTAATTTAAAACTATTTAGTAATTTGATGTACAAATTATAATATTACTCTGCTGTAGAAATTATAGGTTTGGATAACTGCTTCTTGGAAACCTATACAGGGTCGCTATGTGTTGGAACAGATTCAATGTCACTTCAAATACTTATTACCTTCACTCTTAGGGACAGAGATTGCTTTTAGATGTATACCTCTTTGAAAATATATAAAAATAGATCATCTTTGTTTTATTTAATATATTTTTAGGCTGCTGTTTTTATCTTAAATCATTTTATCACATAGGAGAATCATACTTATAAGACGAATAAATTATTGATTTAAAAAAATCTACCATACCAAAGGAGTCCTGGTGTGGCGTTGTGAGTTGATGTGCCATGCCAGACTGCAAAGCCATTTGAACTGCAAGGTTGGTGGTTCTAGCTCACCAGCTGCTCCTCAGAAACCCTATCCAGAGTCGCTATGGGTCAGAATCAACTCGATGGCACTTACCAACAACAACCATATCAAATACTGATATATGGCTAGATATAAAATACCACATTCTCAGTTTTGATTCTTCACTAATGTCATTCTCACATGAAGTTCTGACATTTCAGCATCATTAATGTCTGTGAAGTCTTACTAAACATTTTTTTCAGTGTGGTCAGTGAGAGTTTATTCGTTGACTAACACACAATGTCATGTGTTACTTGAACAGAGTGACTACACATCTGGTTTGTCTCGGATAGTGCCAGGTTATACCAGGTTTCAGTTTATTATTAATAGTTTCCCCTTTCACTCTTAACAGAGATATAGCCACTCTAACCTTAAATCAAGGAGCTCTGGTAGCATAGTGGTTATGAATTGGGCTGCGAACTGCAAGGTAAACAGTTCAAAACTACTAGCTGTTCCATGGGAAAAAGATGAGGCTTTCTGCTCCCTTAAAGATTCACAGCCTCAGAAACCCTGTACAGGGTCACTATGAGTCGGAACCAACTCCATAGCACATGACCACCACCACCACGATCCTTAAATCATGGTGTAGTGCTGTAGGATAAGCACTGGACTACTAATCATAAGGTCCGAGGTTCAAACCCACCAGTCGCTCCTCAGAAATGCTATACAGGGTCACTATGGGAAGGAATTGACACAATGAAACTTACCAACATTCTTGAATTGTTGTTGTTGTCAGGTGCCATCGAGTCGGAACCGACTCATAGCGACTCCATGCACAGCAGAACGAAACAATGTTCGATCCTGGGCCAACCTCAC
>NW_006408530.1:260915-292779 GCF_000296735.1 Chrysochloris asiatica | reverse complement strand
ATATATATGTATATAGATACACACACACACACACATATATATATATATAATGGTAGGGAGCATAGTAGCTGTGTAGGATAAGCACTGGACTATGGACCACAAGGCTGGCAGTTCAAGTCCACCAGCTGTTCTAGGGATAAAGACGAGGCTCCCATAAAGAAAGATTTATAGCCTTGGAAACCTTAACCTATACAGGGTTGTTGTTGTTCTGAAGTGCTGTCGAGTCAGTTTCAACCGATAGCGACCCGGTATAGGGTTTCCTAGGAGCAGCTGATGAGCTTGAACTGCGACCTTGCAGTTCAAATGGCTTTGCAGTCTGGCGCATTAACCCACAGTGCCACACCAGGATTCAGGGTTACTATGAGTCAAAACTGACTCAATGGCACACTATCACTACCACCACCATTGTAAACACTATGTACCACAATGGTCTGATCCTGTTTTGCAAGCTGTCACCATGAATTGGGGGCCAACTTAATAATAGTAACAATGACAAGCAAAGGAGCCTTGAAGGCATCTCTGTATGATAGCATCAAATAGTAAGCGTACTTTGAACCGCAAGAACCGTGGTTCAAATGCATCAGCTGCTCCTCTGAAACCCTACACAGTGTCACTGAGTCAGAACTGACTCACCGGCATGTAACAACAACGATCAGCAGACCAGTAATGACAGTGGCATACTGATGGGAACTCAAAGAAAGGTCAGGTATGTTATACTGACCCTGTTTAGGAATGCAGGAAGTTTAAGATATTTTAGAGAAATCTAAACAAAATTTTCAAAGTAAGAAAAGTAATTTGTTACTTAACAAACAGTAGAACTTAGTTTCTGGGAAAGTCATTAGCACAGAAAGATTCAGTCTCCAAGAATTCTCGAGAAGTGGAGGCAATATTGTTCAGAAATGAATACCAAAATCAAAGATAAAAGTATGTATTTTCTGTATCTCTACATTTATACACTAACACAAGTAATGAAATTAACAAGATACATATAACACAGGCACACCCATCCTAGAAACATAGCAGCCACTCACCAGAGAAGGAAAATCTGTGGTTTTTCTGAATTTGGTTTCAGGACTACTCAATGTCTCTCAATGTTTGTAGATTTAAAAAAAAACATCTATCACAGAACACTGTACTGAAATTGGTGATTTCATACCCCAAAAGGCTTTTTATCCAAAAATATTTATAAGCGGAGGTATCATCTTTTTCTAAAATTCTGAAAGTGGTCTGTGGTTAGAGGTTCTATTACACTTTACTCTTTAATAAAAAATAAATTAATTACCAGGACTTTACGTCTGAATATGCTGTGACTTTTCTGAAGAAACCAAGTCTGTTTAGTTGTTGTTGTTGTTAAAGCCGTTGAGACAGTTTTGACTCACAGGAACCCTTTATAGGGTTTCTGAGGTGCTGCTGGTGTGTTTGAACCACTGACCTTGAAGTTCTAACTGACTTTGCAGTCCAGTGTTTATCCTACAGCACCACACCAGGACTCCTTACTTAGTGTCTAGGTTTATTCCTGGAGAAAATGACAATAATACGTTAGTTTTAAAAATCTATAGTTAAATGACTGCATGCTTTTCCAAATATATTTATGGAAATATTAAATAACATTAATAACAGCATTTGTATCCCTGAATGTTTTAAGGGAGAAATTTTTACATTTTAAATAAAAAATAAGCATGAAGACTCTTTTTTTCCCCCTAAATGGGTAGTATTACCACCAGGAAGTTTGGCATGCTGTACAATTTTCATCATTTACAGGTTTATTTGGCTTGTGGGCACTGCTTTTTCCTGTACTTTAATTTCCTCCTTGCCTATTAACACTCGCCTCATTTGCCACTTTATTCTATTCATTCCAGAACAATAGTATGAAAATGAATTGCTTTTAGTCTTTGAAAATCACTAATAGTCATTAAAAGATGAGGATAAGCTTTACCACTCTAGGAAATTCTTCTTCCTGGCAGATACTTTAAGACGTCACAGAAATTGAGTACTTTTTTCTTTTCCTTCCCTCTTTTTTTCAATATAGTCCAAACCTACTAAAACATTCACCATTCCTGCTTCCTAATGCATTTATTCATAACCTATATATATTCTCTTCTATAACCGATTCCTTCATGTCTTTCTTTTAATAATATTGTTTATGTGAAAATTGCTGGATAAATTATTCAATGTTTACTATTACCCAGTATATCTGCTAATAACCTAGTTCTGTAAATGCATTTATAATTAATTTAAGTTAGTCTTCTCTACTTATTTGTCTGTCAGCCTGCATGTCTGTCTTTATGTATCTTATTCCATGCCATCCTCAAGCTCTTGGCTTGGATAGACTTGAAGTACTTTGTTTCTGTTTGTTATTTAATGAAGACAAGCTGCTAAGTAGATGCAAATGCTAATTCTGTAGTTACTTTTCATTTCACATGAAATTTCATTAGTGTTGTTAAGTATGGAAAATTAATTACTCCTTAATCACAAGTCCACAGAACTTAATCACCAACTACAAATAACTATGTTAAAGGGTAATGCTATGGATTAACCGTAAATCAACAAAGCAGGCAAATTCTGCATTAAGGCCCAAATCCAGGTGGATACTCATGACCTCTGAGTGCTAATAAAGAAATACATGCAATCCCCCAAATAGAGCAACATTTTCCCCTTCAAATATTAATTCATTCATTTAACAAATGTTTTTTTGAGTACATGTTGTCCTAGGGTTATGAATGAATCCGTTTCTAATTGTTTTTAAGAAGTTGTAGGTCAATCCGAACAGGTGTTTAAGGTTCTTATTTACTGCAAGAAAAGACTGGAAACCTTTTCAATGACTTAAAAGCTACATGAACAGCAAGACAGCTTAGGAAAGCCTATGAGATCATTCTACTCTGTCCTCTAGGGTAGATCGACCAGAGAACAATTGGTTTGATGTTTGGGTACAGGGGAGCTGGACAAGTTAAAAGAGAAATTAGCACTATGATGATTGGTTTATAGAGATGATTTAGGGAGTAGCAAGAGAAGCCACTAACCCAGTCTTAGAGTGGTTTGTTAAGATTATAACTAGTGGATATTAAGCAGAAACCCTACAGTAACAATTTACTCCTATCTGACTTGTCTTTCCTTCACACAATTCAGCAGGCCTCGCATTTTTTGAATGGCTAAAATGGTGTGCTGGAGCCTTCATACCACCTGGCTGCTAGTGAAAGGTGCTTGTTAGCATCTCTTTCTAACTATTCAGTGACATCACTTTAGTTAGTAGCTTGAAATCAATGATGAAAAGAGAATTTCCCATGGGAATTGAACAATGCTACCAAGTAGAGCTTTTTAGAAAATCCCATGGAAGACCAGTTGGTAAATATCTACCAACATCCCATCTAACCAAAGAATGTACTATTCCTTGAGGCTAAGCACTATAGTTTAAGCACTGGAATGCTAACTGCAAGGGTGGCACCTCAAACCCACCAGTTTCTTCATGGGAGACTAATAAAGCTTTCTCCTCCCATAAAGATTTACAGCCTTGGAAGCCCTATACAGCATTAAGTCAGAATCAATTTGGTGGCAGTGGGTACTAAGACAGGGTAGTTTTTTTCAATATCTGCAAGGCACTGTTCCTGATTAAGGAGGAATTAGAACTATAAACAAAACATTAATCTTGCCCTCTTAGAATGTACAAGGACCAGCCAAAAATTATCTGCACTCCAGATATATTGAAATTAAGCGTGTCCACATCCACAAGTTGATGACAACATTGAACATTGAATAGATAGAATTTTGTGGCAAAGCATTTGCAAGTCATCCCTAGGAAAGAATCCATGACAGACTTGGATTTCAAAAAGTTTGTGTGAGATGGGTACCAAGACAACTCATGGAAGACCATAAACAGGAGTGTTTGGACATCTGTGAACAAAATTTGGACCAATACTCGAACGAAGATAAAAAAATTTCTTTAAAAAAGATCCTTACTGGTGACAAGACATGGATTCATCACCACAAGCCTGAGAGTGAACGACAGAGTGTGGTATGGAAACAACATCTTGCTTGCCAAGAAAAAGTTCAAAAGCCAACCATCAGCTGGAAAATTGATGCATAAAATTTTCTGGAATTCTCAAGGGCCAGTATTGGAACACTATCAAGAAAAATGTTCAACAATCAACAGTGCTCAATACAGTGAGATGCTCACTGAAGAGCTGTAGCCTAAACTTCAGATTAAACACAGAGGACTGCTGTCCAAGGGCCTTGTGATCTTGCATGACAATGCCACTGCAAAAATGTCATTTGAGATGTTAAAGCATCCTTCTTATAGTCCTGATCTGCTCCATTGGACTTTCAACTGTTTGGTCACCTGAAAGCAGCCCTTTGAGGATGAAGATTCACCTCTGATGAAGAAGTGAAGACAGAGGTGAATTCATGGCTTGCAGCTCAGCCTAAAATATTTTTTTTAATAAGGAAATACTAAAGCTTGCTGACAGATGGACAAAATGTATGGAAAACCCAGGAGAATATATTGAAAATGGCATGTCTTTTCCAAAAGTCGATTAAAGTAAATTCTACAACCAGAGTGTGGATAATTTTTGACTCAATCTTGCGCATTATAACAGGGAAGAAAAGACAAGCCATAAATCTCTCTGTTTCAACACCATGCCAGTTTTAAGAGTGCAAGGGAAGACAGGAAGATTAGAAGGACCGATCTAAAGATACATTACAATGGTTGGTTTATGGATTGTTGAGTCATTCAAGCCCCATATTTGTTTTCATGTCAAATCTGTGGGTCCTTCAAGCAAGAGTGTTATTGTTTTGTGGTATGGAGTTTTTGTTTTCAATGAATTTTTATCAACCTGTCAGTTTGTGGGAATTCTGTTCAATATAAGCAATAGAAAGAAATGGTATAACATTGTGGTTAAGAATGCTTACATTGGTCTCTGAGTGCAGTACTTTGTTCAAATATTTCAGTACTATGCAAAATTATGTAAAAACTGTATTTCAGATTCTTCTTTCTGAAATTGCAATAGTAACAGTGCTTAACTCTAGGTTTTTTTGAAGACCAAATGAGTCAGTAATGAAAACATTCAGAACCTGGCACATCACATATACTAAAGACTTGTTGTTGTTAAGTGCCATCCAATCTGTTTTGACTCATAGTGACCCTATGTAGGGTTTCCAAGAAGCAGCTAGTAGGTTTGAACTGCTGTCCTTGTGGTTAACCGTCTAGTGCTTATCCTACAGTGACACACCAGGAATCCTGTTAATTCCGAAGTATTGGCAGTTTCCAAAAATGGACTAGGCATAACATGATTGTATCATTTTCAACACTTTGGAGAATTCCCCCAAATCATTGCTAATCCTTCAGTTTGACTAAAAATGACAAATATAAAGCTAAAACAATAAAATTAGGGACATTTGTCCAATATCTCCATAATTGATACTGAATGTTAGTGATGTTCTTGTTCTTCCAGTATTATGGAGAGAGATAGTAGATTAGGTCTCTTTGTAATTGTTGTTAGAGGAAATCCACAAATCTGAAAACAGAGTGCAGCTGGCCTTATAAAATGATGCTTGTAAAGAAAGGTGAGGTTAAAATGTTTTTGGAAATACAGAAGCCCTTAAAAAAACAGCCCTAAGACTTCTCCTTTTCCCTAACTGGTCATGGAATTCTTTACCACCTGTCAGTGTCTATGAACTCTTTATTTAAAACCAATGTAGAAAAGCTGACCTTTCAGAACAGCCCTCTTCCCTCATTCACAGTTCTACTGCTGCTGTTCCAAGAGTCCTATTGTAAGGCCTTGCTGATGGCCACATATGGGACAGAAGCTGGATTCATTTCTGATATATAATGCAGGCATTTATGGTGATTAGTTAATCACTTATAAAGTCACTTGAAAATGAAAACCGGTTACACAAGGTCTTAAATCCACAGACCCAAGAACCATAAATCAGCTGTGCAAAGATCCTAACTGCCCACTCATTCATGGAGTGACACTTGATTAGAAGATGAGAAGAAGAAAAAGTGGGCAAAGTTCTTTTATGTGATTTTTTAAAATTCTGTGATTGTCTGGTGCACTAAATCAAGTTGGTCCCAAGAAAACACAAAAATGCCATTGTACAGACACTGGTGTAAAAGACAGAGAGCCCATATTCTAATCCCAGATCTGCCTCTAATTTGCCAGGACATTAGGCAAACTGCTTGACCATCCTGATCCCATTTTACATTTTTAATGGCATTGAGAGGGCAGCAATACCAGAAATGAGAAATCCAGGTGACCTCCCACCCTGACACACAAAAACAAGGCCCCCCCCCCACATTTCAATAAATTAGGATAATGTCACTTTGATCTGTTTTACAGATGTTATAATGAACTGTTTTACATATTTTCTATGAAAACTGAGTTTGTCAAAAGGATAACTGGTTAAATTAGAAAAAAAATGAACAGGCTTAGCCTAAAGACTAGAAACTCTTTACTGTTTCCTCATCACTAGTTTATGAGGTGAAGTGCTATCGACTTGGTTCCGACCCATAACGACCCTGTATTGGGCTTCTGAGGAGCAGCTGGTGAGCTTGAACTGCCGATCTTGCAACTCAAACAGCTTTGCAGTCTGGTGCATTAACCCACAGCGCCACACGAGTACTCTTTAAGAGGTGATACTTTTGTTAATATTAAAATTTATCTCAGAAATATTACTAATTGAATCTCTGATGAATTAAAAAACAAATAGGAGGTAAGTATTCAGGAGAATTGAGGTCCTTCAAATACTTTAAAAGTTACAAGTGAACAAAAGGAAAATGTCATCTCCCATTAATTTTAATATATCTTTCATTTAAGCCCTTTTCCCATTTGAGTCGGTTAATCAAAGAATTTTATACTGGAATGTATATACAGAGCCTTTCATTTTACAGGTAGTCAATAGAGGGTCACTCAGAGAAAGAATTTTATGTCCAGGGTTCTTTCTTTTGAATCATAAAATTTGGTCAAAGAATAAATATACTCACTAATTGAATCAACCATCTGGAGATCCTAATCACATGTGTCCTTCTTTTTTCCTTTTCCCCCCTTTCCTTCCATTCATTCATTCACCAAACAAGTTTTGATTCACTACAAGAAGTCCAGCACTCCACCAGCACTGAAAATAAATAGTCACATAAGAAAATTTGGTGGTTGCCTCATGAAAATGTGTGCTAGAAGAGGGGAAACGTAAAGTACTGTTTTGAATAGAGTGCTAGGTGCTATGGCAGAACTAACTATTCAGGAGTGCTGGTTAAGTAAGAGGTGAGGCATTTAAATCAGGGAAGTGACTAGGGGTGGTCATGGAGGAAGTGGCACTTGAAGTGTGTTTTAAAGAAAGAGTAGAAATTAAGTAGATTAAAGGTTTGCATGGACCTATATGTGTGTAGGTATACAGGGAGTAGAGGGAAGACTCCAGGCAGAAGGGCAAAAAGTGCAGATGTCTAAAACTCATGATGCATTTCAGCAATCTGCAAGATACTCAGTAAGACTGGATGGAAGGTTGCATGCTGGAAAGAAGTCTTGGAACATGTATGGAGCAGATATAAGATTTTAAAGGTTCTTATAAGACAATGTGTAGTAGTATGACTTGCACCCTAAATTCATAGTATAGATAGAGAACTGCAGATCAAGGGGATGCCATGTTAAAACTCTGGTAGGACTGTGGTGGAGAAACTGGCTAGGATCAGATTGGAAATGTGAACTAATTAGGATGTGCTTGCCGTAATCCAGGGTAAAGAAATAAAGGCTGTACTAAGTGGGAGGGAGAAGTGATATCAGGGGATAAATCTATGACAAATCAATTAGCAATTAACCACAACTTTACCTGAAGGGTCTAAGAAAAATAATCAGTAAGAAATAGATTATCTTGGTTCTCCCAGGGACCTAGCTACACTTGACAGTAAAGACCAAAATGCTACTGCAATTCCACACTTAGCAAATACTCCTCAGTTATTTCTATAGTGTTACACTTGGCCTTTCAACTCCCTAAGTTCACCATTCAAGAAAAGTCTCCAGGACAGTTAAATATAGATATTGCGCTGGGTCTTCTTGTAGTTTTAAACAGAGTAACAGACAGCTCGCTGGGCTATGTCCTTGCATTTCCCATCTCTGGATGTTATTTACCTGTTTTGCAATTCTGGAGGCAATCTACACCTATATAAATCAAAGAGATGCACTAGTTTTTGTAAAAACTCCCTGGAAAAAGGTTTAAAAAAATTTTTTTTTTAAGTTATTGAGCTCTACCAGACTAGTCGAAAAGATCAGTGTATTCATTGTTCAGAGTAAGTTTCATTTGCTGTAGTGAACTATGTCACAAAACATGGTTATGGGGGACAAGGGATAGATGTGGAAAAATACTTTCTTGTAATTTATAGAAACAGTACTTATTTTGTTAAAATTGGTGGTTATAACTATTTAAGGCAAAAGTAGATTCTGAATATGTTTTCATTTTATTTTAATTATCAAGCATTTCAGTTTGAATCACTAGGGCCAATGATACTCAAAGTGTGATAAAAGGATCAGCAGCAGCCACCTTACTTGGGAACTTGTTAGTACAGCAAATCCTGGGACCTGGGGATTCAGAAATGCTCTGCAGGTGGAGATCGCTGGGACAGAAACGTGAGGTTTAAGAAGTCCACCAGGAAGATCTGATGTGCACCAAACTTTAAGAATCACTGTGACTAGACTATTGTCATAGGGGCTAAAAACATGGACTCTGAAGCCAACTTTTTTCCAAATTCTGGTTTTGCCACTAGATGTATGAAAATGTGAACAATGTACTTAATTTCTCTGAACTTTAGGTCTTCTTTTGTAGAATGGGAATAAATATATTCTCCACTGCATAGAGTGGCTGTAGAGACTCAATGAAATAATGCACTCATTCATTCATTCTGCACTTAACTGATTGGACCTCTGTTTTGTTTCTGTCACTGGAAGTTTAAGGTGAGTCTTTGCTCTCATGCATTAAATGTATTGGGTTCTCAGTCCCAAACCTGTCTGGCACACAGGAAGCTCTCAATAAATATATCCTTAGTTGTAAGGATTATCAGCTAACCATTTCTTGAATCAGAATTCAAAGCAAGGTTGGTTTCAATTTTCTTAATTAATTCCTTGGACATACAAACACCAGTATAGATCTGGCTGAAGCAGCACTTAAAAATGAAACAAAACAAAACCCATGAAACAAACAAAATCACTGACTCCAAAGAGAAAAAGTTAAGGATTGCAATTTATGAAATTACAGCCACTGGAATCTAAAGACGTTTCACCCTAATGAAAATGGAGGAAAAACTCAAGGGCTGCTATTTGGGCCATTCTGAAATACCACCCCATTTGTAAACGATTTAGAACATTCAGAAGTTTCTGTCCTATTGCATGCTCAACACATTAATACAAATGGACTATTTGATTATAAACAATGCTTGAAAGCTCTGTGTGTTTGATAGAGGGGAACAGTTTCCTGCTTGTCCAGGAAAAGCTGCTGCAACTTTCTTAACAACCTCTCTCATCTGACTATGGAGGCCTAGTCATTTCAATAAAAAAAGGGCAGAGAAAACGCTGAGAGGCAGTTTGATCTAACTCAACCTTTTCAAATGACTACACTAATTTTAAACATATGAATTTAACTGTATGTTTGCCCCTCTATAAACAGGGCGAACAAACAGTATATCATTTTTACACTTGAACTGTATTATGATTATAATGCAGGCTCAGGTGAGGTGAGGTCAGAAGATACAATTAAATGGATCTGGTACCAGCTGGAGATTCGACTCTCTTTAACCATGCTTGGGTGATTTATCCATCAACAACTCATGTAGTGCTCCATAAAAATTGATATCTGTTTAAAAATAGGTATTAAAATACAGTGTACTTTTAAAATTAGAGATTGAAATAGTGTGTAGTTGCCAGCAGGTAGTTTAGTTAATATTCATGTGCAATACGAAACAGAAAGATTCCTGTTCTTGGAATAAAAATCTATTAGAATAAATTTGCTCGAGTTGCTGATATATATGAAGTTTCTCTGCTTGGCCAAGCCTTTGGAAACAAATGTAGAAACAAACTTTTAAATCATTTACAAAGCCCCGGCATGTGAAATGGTGATATGTAATTACCTCACTTGCTAAATAGCTCTATCTGTTTCTCAAGGATTTATTTCAATGCTGGGTTTTCATGAGAGGCAACTTAAAAATAAAAACAGGGACAAAAACACACATACAAAAAGCAGAAATCCCAGATAGGCAGGTTTATTAAGGGAAATACAAAATCTTAAATTTAGATTACTTGAATCTATTGCTTTATTCTCTATTACTGTGGACTATGAATGGTAGACTTCAATCTTAAAGTTAAAATTGGGTCATAATAGACATAAACTCAAATATTTAGATTTTTAGCATCTAAAGCCAATTTAGAGTGCTAAGTAAGGGGCAATCATTTATCTACTAATATGCATATCAAAAACATAAACAAATGAGCATTTAAAAGTAATATTTGATTAACCATTTGCTGAAGGAAAAAGAATTCTGCCTGTCTAATCCAGTAATTTATGGGGTTTAGTGATTTGCTTGTCAATAATGAACAAATTGCCCTAATATATTGTTGTAATGCTTCATTTTCATTAAGACATGTGCCAACTTTTCAAAAAACCTTTTTCATTTGGAACTTGACTTATAATTGTAGAGTCCCTTGGGGGAGTTTCAATATTATTCTAATCAATTTTATCTACAATACACAATATGGATGATTGCATTGCAGTGTAATTTCCAAAGTTACCGTCTCACATTAGTCATTTACAAAGAGAGGAGACAGTGCTGATGTCTCCAGAACATATTTTAGAAAAGAAACTCACTGCAGCAATGGAGCAAAGAATATTTTTCATCATTTGAATGCATCACAACATGAATATGTATATGTCCAGATATGCTTATATAATTTACAGCTACACTTCAAGACTTTATGGTCTATAACATTTATATGTTATTTTTATGCAATAAGATGATAATGGATTTTACAACCACAGGATCAAAAGTTGGAAAGTCCTCCAACATGATCTTCCTGGGTGTAGACAGCCGTGATAATGCCAACATCTTTGTTCTTTGATGCAATAAAGAGAAGTGCCTTGTAGTTCCAAGGAAAGTTTGGCAAATAAAACACACACCAAATATGTGGTCTTACTTTCATTCCAAACTGAATGCAGGCTCAAAACGTCATTTAAGTAGTTACCCTTTGATTTTTCAGTTCGTTGCACATTTTAAATCTAATGTGAGTCATACTTATCAGAGAGAGATGATCTTTTTCCACATTCTTGGTTTTCACAAGACGAGGAAAGATTGTTGGTTCAGTGTAGAATTCATACCTTCCAGGTGAATACCCAGTTTTGATTCCCAGCTAATCCACTCCATGGGGAGTCACCACCAGTCTGTCAGTGATGGCTTATACAGTGTTCTAATGCTGGACAGATTTCAACATAGCGTCTGTACTAAGACTAGGACAAAAGGACTGGCAAGCTGCTTTAAGCAATCAGTCTAGGAAAACCCTGAAATCCAAATGGTCCAATCCACAACTGTTCATGGTGATGGTGTAGGACCTGGCAACATTTTCATTCCATTGTTCACCAGATTGCCATGACTAGTGCCAACTCCCAGACACCTAAAAACCAAAACAACCATTTCCATAAGAGGAAAAACTCCCTAAGTACTCGCTGGACTTGAGTCCCCAGGTAATACACTCGACTGCTGACTTAAGAATGGTTTATGTTCTCCCAGAGGAACCTCAGATAAAATACCTTGTGAACTACTTCCAAAAAATGCCATTGGAAACTCTATGGAGCACACTTCTACACTGACACACACAAGGTTGCATGGGTTAGAATCTCTTCTTCTACTAGCCTGCCACCACTGGGGAGGATGAATGGCTTATTTGAGAAATACATTTATGAAGCACGACCTGGCATGATTTCTTCAAGCCAGCCTTGCCTTTCTTTTCAGAAATGATCTGCAGGAGAATGCATCCTCATCTGCCATTCTGTCTTACCTGGAAACATCATTCAGCCTGGGAGGACCTATACCAGTTTAATTGTAACAGCCTTAATTATGGCTTGAATGTTAGCAAGCTCACTTGTCTAAACAGTATGAACTGCATATTCCAATCTGGCCTCTATCTGCCACAAAGATATGATCTTGTCTCCTATCTATTCTGTATTTTATTTTTAAACATATCCTGACCCAAATGGGGAATAGGTATACTATTTATGAAAGACCTGCTCCAATGACCATTTTGCCATCATGGTCTAACTTACCTTTTTTCTTTTCTTTTCTTTTAACAGTTTTATTAAAATAAAATTCACATACCATACAATTAACACTTTTAAAATGTACGATGCAATCGTTTTTAATATGCACACAGTTTTTAATATGTACAACCATTATCATATCCCATTCAACCATCTAATTTTAGAATATTTTCGTGACTTCAGACAGAAACCTCGTAGCATTTATCTATTACCTCTCTATCTCTGCACCCTCACTCTACCCATAACCCACTACCATTGATTCCAACTCATTTTAAAGTGTATGAAGCCTGCTCCTTACAAGTCAGATGGGCCTACTTTTAATTTAACAATGAATATTCAGAACCATTGAAAAGGAGACAAATGAATTTAATGTACATGTTAAACATATAGAATGAAAAGGAAATCAGGAGAGTAAATTATAAACCATCTGATGAAGAGGAAGTCAATCACAGCAGTAGGAAAATCTAGTTCTTCAGACTTTCTGCTTGCTTTTAACCAAGTTTTTATGCATCTTATTAAAAACCACTAGTTGGGGATAGAAAATAATGAACTCCAAATCCTAGGATTCTACATCCAAGGATATTTGCTATTTTAAATGAGGCCTGGCATGGCTATATGGGTTAAAGCACTAGACCACAAGGTCAGTGGTTCAAAATCACCCTCCACTCCTCAGAAACATGATACAGGGTTGCTACAAGTTGGAACTAACTCAACAGCATTTAACCACAACAAATATATGCTGGTGGGTTTGAACCATCAACCTTGCAGCTCAAACTGATTTTTGGTCCAGTGCATTATCCTGTAATGCCATACCAGGAGTCTCTCTCTCTCATTGTGTGTGTCTCTCTCTCTAGTATGTATATGTGTGGTGCTGTGTATTAATGAATTAGACTGCAAAGCCATTTGAACTGCAAAGTTGGTGGTTCAAGCTCACCAGCTGCTCCTCGGAAACCCTATACAGGGTCGCTATGGGTCAGAATTGACTCGACAGCACTTAATAACAACTATATATATATATAGCTTTCGGACAAGCACTGAGCTGCAAAGTCGGTTTGAAACTCTAGGTCGGTGGTATAAATCACAATCACAACGAATGTTGTTGTTGTTTAGTGTCGTCAAGTCAGTTCCAACTCAAAGTGACTCTGTATAGGGTTTCTGAGGAACAGCTGGTGATTTTGAGGCACTGACCTTGTGGTTGAGTGCTCATCCTAAAGTTTCACACCAGGATCCTATATATATATATATACAAACTCGTCTGCCATTTTTGTCATACTTTGGTAAGTTGCATGTTGCTATGAAGCTAGAAGCTATGCCATTGGTATTTTAAATACCAGCAGGATCACTCATGGTGGACCGGTTTCAATGAAGTTTTCAGACTAAGATGGACTAGGAAGTTGAAGCATCTTACTTCTGAATGTTTAGCCACTGAAATCCTTATGAATAGCAGTAAAACATTGTCAGGTATAGCACTGGAAGATGATAGCATTATGAATAGCAGCAGAACAATTTCAGATATACTACCAGAAACGGAACCCCTCAGGTTGGAGATATTCAAAGTATGATTGGGGAAGAGCTGCTTCCTCAAAGTGTAGTCAACAATAATGAGGTGAATGGAACAAAGCTTTCAGGACCTTCATTTACTGATGTGGCACAATTAAAAATGAAGAGAAACAACTGCAGACATCCATTAATAATCAGAATGTGGAATGTATGAAGTACAAATCAAGGAAATTGTAAAAAATTAAATTGAAAGCATAAAGATCAATATCTTAAGCATTAGCAAGTTGAAATGGACTGGAATTGGCCATTTTGAATCAATCATATTATTTACTGTGCCAGGAATGACAAATTCAAGAGAAATGGCATTGCATTCATCATCAGAAGGAACATTTTAAGATCTATCTTCAAGGAGAATGCTTTCTGTGATAGAATAATATCCATATGCTTACAAGGAAGACCACTCAGTATTACTATTATGTACCAACCACTGAAGCCATTGGTGATAAAATTGAAGAAGTGTGAAGCTGATCAAAGATGCAATCAAGATACATTGATAATTACTGGGGTTTGAAATGTGACGATGGTTAGAAACAAGAGAAATTTGGAAAATATGATCTTGGTGATAGAAATGTTGCTGGAGATCACATGATAGAATTTTGCAAAACCTATGACTTATTCATTGCAAATTCTTTTTTAAAAACAACATAAAGGAAGACTATACACCTGGACTTCAACAGATGGAATAAACTGGAGTCAGACTGACTACATTTGTGGGAAGAGACACTGGAAATGCTCAATATCACCAGCCAAAAAAAGGGCAGGGCAGACTGTGAAACATCAATATCTCATATGCAAATTCAAGCTGAAGCTGAAAAATAATGAAAAGAAGTCCTCAGAGCCAAATATAACCTTAAATATATTTCACCTGAATTCAGAGATCATATCAAGAACAAATTTGATGCATTAGACATTAATGACCAAAGACTGGACAAGCTGTGAAATGACATCAAGAACGTCATACAGGAAGAAAGCAAAAGATCATTAAAAAGATAGATAAGAAAGAAAAGACAAAAATGGTTGTCTGAAGAGACTCAGAAACTTGCTCTTGACCTTAGATTAGCTAAAGTGAATGGAAGAAATGAGGAAGTAAAGTAGCCAAACAGAAATCTCAAACTGCAGCTGAAGAAAACAAAGTAAAGTACTATAATGAAATGTGCAAAGACCTGGAATTAGAAAACCAAGAGAAAAGAACACACTCTCAATCTAAAAGAACTGAAGACAAAAATCAAGTCTCAATTTGAAATACTGAAGGATTCTATGGGTAAACTATTGAATGATGCAGTAAGCATCCAAAGAATACAGAGTCACTGTACTAAAAAGAAGTGGTCAACACTCAATCATTTCAAGAGGTAGCATATGATCAAGAGCTAGTCGTACCGAAGCAAGAATTCCAAAGTGCACTGAAGACATTTGTGAAAAAGAAGGAGCCTGGAATTGATGGAATACAAATTGAAATCTTTCTACAAATTGATAAATCACTGAAGGCACACATTCATTTTGGCCAAGCAATTTGGAAAACAGCTATCTGGCTAAATGATTAAAAGAGATCCATATTTATGACCATTCTAAAGAAAGGCGACCCAAAATGATGAGGAAATCATGGAACACTATTAGTAATATCACATACAAGTAAATTTTTGCTGAAAATAATTTAGAAATGGTTGCAACAGTATGTCCACAGAGAACTGCCAGCAATTCAAGCTGGATTCCAAAGACGATGTGGAACAAGGGCTGGCATCAGATGGATCTTGGTTGAAAGCAGAGAATACCAGAAATATGTTTACTTTTGCTTTGTTGACTATGCAAAGGTCTTTGACTATGTGGATCACAACAAATAATGGATTACATTGCAAGGATTAGGTATTCCAAAACACGAAATTGTGTTCATGAGGGACCTGTGCATAGACCAAGAAGTATTTGTTTGAACAGAACAATTAAATTCTGAATGGTTTAAAGTCTGGATAAGTTTGAGGGTTTTATCCTTGCACCATGTTTATTCAGTCTGTATGCTGAACAAATACTCGAGAAGTGGGACTATATGAAGAAGAATATGGCATTAGGATTTAAAGGAAGACACATTAACAACAAGCAATATGCATATGGTACAACCTCACTTGCCAGAATCAAAGAGAACTTAACATATTTACTGATGAAGATCAAAGACCATGGCTTCAGTATGGATTACACATAATGTAAAGAAAATAAACACCCTCACAACTGGACCAATAAATAACATCATGGTAAATGGAAAAAAGATTGAAGTTGTTAAAGATTTCATTTTGATTAGATCCACAATCAACATTCATGGAAGCAGGAGTCAATAAATCAAATGATGTATTTATTGCATTAGGCAAATCTGGCTCACAAGACCTCTCAGTTTGAGTTTTAAGATGTGCCTGACGTAAGCCATGGTATTTCCAATTATGGACTTCCAGAAGAACAAGCAAATCTCTCCAGCAGTCATTGATTGCTGCAATAGTGAGTATGCAAATGAAAAGCTATGTATTTGGTCTGTTGTTGTTGTTGTTAAGTGCCATTGAGTCAGTTCCGACTCATAGCAGCCCTTTTCTGAGAAGCAGCTGGTTTCGCCTTGAGTTCGCAGTCCAGTGCTGATCCTACAGCACCACATGAGGAGTCCTACACGTGGTCTACCACAGAATAATAAATAGTTCTCAACATCAAAAAAATTATTGGATAATTCTCTTATTAGGAACCTATTATGGATAGATTCAAAGATGAGTACAACGAGGTTCCTGTTCATGAGAAGCTCTTATTCAAACTTTTGATGATAGTATTGCACTTTCTTGGAATGAAGCCTTTTGCTAAAGATTCAACAAAATTCATTTCAAAACCTTCAAAATTTTTATCTTCTACTGTTTTTTCTAATAGCTTTTCACTGGCTTTTACATTAGCTTGCATTGTAGTTTTTAGCAACTATTCATTTCTGTGTGTACGTATGCAGTGTCTTTCTGTCTGACATTCACCAATATTCTTAATGGTGGTGAGTTGCCTCTTACCAGATTACCTCTAAAAAGAAACAGCTTCTGACAGGGAAATGAGCAGCTGGGTGGCAGCCCACAGCAACTCTGTTATTTTTACAGTGATATAGCATTTTAATATAAATGACTGAAATGCAAGCTGAAAATAGTTATTCACTGCAAACAAACTCCACAAAGCTGGTTAGCATTTAAGCTGTCATATTTATGGGTTGGCTTCTTTCTAGGTGCTTCCCTTCATTTAATGATACTAATGGAGCTTTTTGTACTGCCCACTTGAAGGAAGAACAGAAGGTGCTAAAATCTAAGGCTCAAACATTGCACCAGTGGATAAAATACCTGTAGCAGAACCTGTAGTCAGGACCCCCAATATCCCAAATACATTCAAGCTATTTCTCTTTTACACAAATAATATAATGCTCTATCCTTACAGAAAATAAAACCAAGAGAAATTGACAGGTCATTATGGAATCAGAAATAACTAATTTATTAGCAGTATTGTTGTTAAGTGCCATTGAGTCAGTTCCAATTCATAGCTACCCTGTATAGGGTTTCCAAGGAGCAGCTGGTGAGTTTGAACCACCGACTCTGCGGTTCAAACTGAACTTGTGATCCATTGCTTATCCTACAGTGCCATATCATGCAGTGATTACGTATAATTAGGATTTTGGGTTTTATTCTAGATTCAGGGATTCCTGTTATTTGGAATTTTTTAAGTCTGTATGGCTTTTACTGCTTTCTAACATATCAATTTTCCAGGTCTTTATATAAAAATTTTAGGGTGCCTCAGTGCTTAAAGTGCTTGACTGCTATCCAAAAGGTCGGTGATTTAAACCACCCAGTCACTCCATGGGAGAAAGATGTGACAGTCTGCTTCTGTAAAGATTTACAGTCTTGGAAACCCTATGGGGCACTTTTATTCCTCATGTGGGCGCCAGACTGCAAAGCCATTTGAACTGCAAGGCCAGTGGTTCAAGCTCACCAGCTGCTCTTCGGAAACCCTATACAGGGTCCCTGTGGGTGGGAACTGACTCAACAGCATTTAACAACAACAATAGAGTCAGTATGAAATCAACTCATTGACAGTGGCCTGGGCTTGGTTATCCTCTCAGATAAACACAAGGTCAAGTCACTCCTTGGAAACTCTATGTTGTTGTTGTTGTTAAGTGCCGTCGAGTCGGTTCCGACCCATAGTGACCCTGAACAGGGTTTCTGAGGCTGTAAATCTTTATGAAAGCCTCCCACAGAACAGCTGATAGTTTCAAACTGCTGACCTTGAGGTTCGCAGCCCGATTTGTAACCACTATGCTACCAGAGCTCCTTTGGAAAACCCTATATAGGGTCACTATTTGTCAGAACTGACTTGACGGCACTTAACATCCTCCAAATTTTCTCACACCATCCCATGAATTGCTCTTGCTAACTGGCCATATTGACATCATATTAAGCTTGTAGCAAGTTCATTTAACCAACGATTAGAATATATATCTCACCTTTGCCTACTCAGCATAGTTAACAAAATGGGCATCTCAAACAATCTAGTAGCAAGAGACATGGGTTATGGGGCAGAATAAAAGGAAGAAAGAAAGAGATGGAAGAGAGAGTGAGAGTGACAATGAAGTGAAGCAGGATGCTCTGAAGTTTCTATCTTTTATAAGGTCACATAAAATATTTTGGTGTGAGTAGTAAGCAACAAGTCTTAATTCTCCTTCCTATACACGGAGTTGCTTCATCTTGCATGAGGTGAGATTGAAATAAGGGTTCTTATGATATTTAAAATATGGTGAAGAGATCTTATATCAATAATACTTTGCATTTCTTTCAAATACATGTTTCTTAGCTCAGCTTTCCATGTTGCATCAAAATGCCACATATCAAAAAAGACTAAATGGAGTAGCTGTACAAAAATATCTTTTGTTTCAATACCATCAAGCGAAAGCAATTTGTAATATAATGTTGTGCCAGGGTTCTTAACTGGGAGTGAGTTGGCCCACAGGAAATGTCTGGAGGCAGTTTTTATTTCTCAGTTGGCAGAGTTGGTAGTTGCTACTGACATGTAATGGGTAAAAACCAGGGCTGCTGCTAATGCTAACATCCTATGTTATGAAGGACAGTTCCCCCTCATCACTCACCCCCCGCCCACATATATGAACAGTATGTTTGAAAATGTCAGTAAGTGAGGAACCCTGAATTAGAATGATAAAGGCTAGAGGACAAAGAGATTAGCTGATATCACTGAGAGATTAGGTGTATAAAAACAGAAGAGAAAACAACATAGATTTCTATTGTAAAGGTTTTTTTTTTAAAAACTATTTTCCACACATAATAAATAACTCATCTTGCCTCAGCAAGTGTGCTATTGAACACCTACCCACCATCTGACTGATTCTGACCCAGTAGTGAGTCTACTTCTGAGAATTTATTCCATAGACGTAATCCAAAAGAAAGACATGACCACATGCATATTCTCTGTACTGTTACTTATAACCTTAAATCTAACCCTACTGTAAGATAAATTGATTTGGAGGTTATAATGCGGTACTCGAGAGAAAATGTAGAGTCTGCAATCAGAATTAAAATTCAGGAGGAGGTTGAAGCAGGTGATATAAATTCGGAGTATTAATGTTGTCCTAAGATTCAACATATTTATCTCTTTAAATGAAATGTAATCTGCTCGGATCTCTGACTTGTTGGCTGGTAGAAAACTCAACCTCAGTTATTACTGAGGGTTCCTAATCTCCACTCCACATTCAAAGTGATTATAAAAGTTTCCTAAGCTTACCCAATGAGATAGGTTATCCAGGTGACATCATTGATGGACTCAAGTGTGGCAGCAGTAGTGAGGTTGGCCCAGGATCAGACATTGTTTCGTTCTGCTGTGCATGGGGTCACTATGAGTCAGTTCCGACTCGATGGCACCTGACAACAACAACAACAAGCTTACTTTGGGAGTATAAAATTGAGGAAAGATGTTTTCAGTTTGAGGGGGTTTGTACTTTCATTGTTGCTTCTTTTGATATGTGGTACTGCTCCTGAGCCCTAGTACCCTCAACACAGATGTATTCTGAGATGCCCTCCCAGAAATCATCCTTTCTGTCCATGGTGGATCTGGGGCAGTGTTGCTGGCAACCAGAGATTGAGCCAAGCTATCCTCTGTTTCTGTTTTGAGGGATTTCAATTTCCTTCTGGTCAGGTCCTGTTTTGTCTGTCTTTCTTTCACAAAAGGAAACCAAACAAACATAAAAGTTCTTTGTTTTGAACCCAAAACACTGAATTTCCTTTATTCCACATTTCTCTCAAGGCCAAAGAATCTATTTAGAAACTTGATAGAACTATTTCCTGATGTAGCAATAAAGAATGGGGAAATTAAAAATCATTCATTTTTTTCCAGGAAAGTTCACTTTTTATATAAAAAGGATTGTTGTGCTTGCTATGTGCCCTTCAGTTGGTTCTGACTCATAGTGACCCTGATAGTGTTTTTGAGGCTGTAAATCTTTATGGGATAAGAAAGCCTCATCTTTCTCCCAGTATATTTGAACAGCTGACCCTGCAGTTAGCAGCCCAATGTGTAACCCACTATGCCCCTGGGTTCCTACATGAACAGGGCACATACATTCAGTAAAGATATGGGGAAATAGTGTAAAACTTTAGACAAGAAAAAAAATTGGAGAGCACACAGAAATGGATTGAAAATACCTTGCACCCAGTGTACGTTAATTGGAAGAAAATCCTAGGAAAAATAGAAATTCATCATCAAAGAGATAGACTGATTTTTTGGGGGAAGTAAGATACATTGGGTATGATAATATCTTCTAGACATTCCAGAAAGATGGAGGGTGACAAAAAGTGATTTGAATTTGATCACTAGGATTAGGATATGTTCAGGAGTGCAATTTCCAAAGAGTGATAGAAGCTTGGTGAGTAGACTAGGAGTAAGAGGGAGAGTGTTGGATAAAAAAAAAAGCAATCAGATCAGTGTGCCTGTAAATCTGACATGGAAAGAAGTTCAGAAGCAAGATGTGAGTACAAGAGATAATTCTTTAGATTATGAGATTTCTTCAAAAGTTTGTAAGCAAAGTAAGAGGATTTTCTGGACAAAGAGAGCTTGACAAGGTGCGATCACTGAAGAAGCGAGAAACAGAGCTAAACAGAATGAGCTCAAGAGCATAGGTGGAGGAACATTTCATTGGAAGGAAGAGGAACAATTCTGTTTGAGAATAAAGAGAGGAGGCATATAAAGATGTTTTGGAGTGAAGCAGTTGAAAACTTGAGAAAGATTTCCCTCTAAGCATCTCCACTACATAAAGTCAAGTACGAGGAGGCTTGGAGACCTGATTCTGAGACTGCAAGGATGTTTTTCCCAAATAAAACTTTAATATAGTTCATTAAAATAAAATAACAATGAAACAAGCTTAGCTCTGTGTTAATTTTTTGTTTATATGCAAATTCATAGCTACCATCTAACCTCCTTGTAAATGCCAGGACACGCTAATATAAAAAGCACTCTTTTTAAAAAATGAATTATGATCACAACCAGAAGTGCAACCCATGTATCAACTTGGACTGACACAACTGTTTTTATTTCTAATAAGGGCCTTCATTTACTTAAAATGTCTCTCCCTAGGCATTCTGTTTCACTTTTAAACATGTAAGACCATTGCTATTAAAAAAAAAAAAAAGGAAATTACATTGACACAAAAGCTGTTGAAAGTATCAGTTGAAAACTTGATAGGGCTGCATAGAATCTTAATCTTGAAAATGCAGTAAAATTTGACTCCATCATAATAACCACAAGAGGCAGATCAATATGACTGAGTTAAGGTCTCTTCTATAAATCATTACTTGGTGAATGAATTAAGAAAAAGAAAAGCTGCAGCCAAAATGGTGAAGAGGTAAATGTGAATACCCTTCTCTGGAATGAGCTTCCAATAAAGTTCAGTTTAAAACTGGCCATGGAGGATTATTTGTTGCATAGTGTGGGCATGGCATGGTCACTAACAAAACTTACTAAGACATTGAATCGAGGTTTTGAAGGCAAAGTTCATTCTCTTTGAGTAAAATAACAACTACCACCAAAATGGGAAATATAAATCACAAATAAGAGCTGAGATTATATATTTCATTATTAAAACTATAGTTTGCATGTGGCATTACACATACATGATTCAAGGGCTATGCATATATGCATATACGTTTATTTTTTGTTTTTTGCCTAAATTGTTTAATTCAACTCAGCAAATATTTATTGGGTGTTGTTTGCATACGAATTTGCTAGAGGTTTCAGTGGAGCTTTCAGACTAAGCTGAACTGGGAAGAAAGGACTGGTGATATGCTTCTAAAAATCAGCCAATGAAAACTCTATGTATCACAATGATAAAACCTACAACCTGGTGTGATGCTGTAGTATCAGCACTGGACTGTGAACCACAAGGTCAGCAATTCAAATCCACCAGCTGCTTCTCGGAAACCAAATTTAGGGTGTCTATGAGTCGGGATCAACTCTATGGCATTTAACAACAACAAAACAACAATGAGGATATAATAGGGCTGGGCCATGCTTTCTATATAGGGTTTATGAAGTTATAAATATTTGTGAAGCAAAAACTTTCATCTTTCTCCCTTGGAATGGTTGGTGGGCTCAAACCTCTGACTTTGTGGTTCGCAATCCGGTACTTATTCTACAGAGCCACCTTACTTCCCATTTAGGTTCTTACAGGAAAATTAATAGAATGTTGTTGTTGTTAGGTGCCATTGAGTCATTATCAATTCATAGCGACCCTGTGTACAACAGAACGAAACACTGCCTGCTCCTGGGCCAACTTCATAATTGTTGCCATATTTGAGTTCATTGATACTGCCACTTTGCAAATCCATCTTGCTAGGGGTCTTTCTCTTTTTCTCTGATCCTCAACCTTACCAAACATGATATCCTTCTCCAGGACTGGTCCCTCCTGACAATATATCTGAAGTATGAGAGACGAAGTTTGCCCATCCTGGTCTCCAAGGAGCACTCTGGCTGTACTTGTTCCAAAACAGATCTATTGGTTCTTTTGGCAGCCCATGGCACTTTCAATATTCTCCTCCAGCACCATAAAGCAAAAGGTTCAATTCTTTTATGGTCTTCCTTATTCATTTTCACATGCATATGAGGTTATTGAAAATGCCTAGGCTTGGGTCAGGCGCACCTTAGTTCTCAAGCTGACATCTTTGCTCTTCAACACTTTAAAAAGGTCTTGTGCAGTAGATTTGCCTAATGCAATACGTTATTTGATTTCTTCACTGCTGCTTCCATGAATATTGATAGTTGATCCAAGAAGAATAAAGTCCTTGACAACTTCAATTTTTTCTCCATTGATAAGAAAGTTGTTTATTGATTCAGCGAGAAGGATTTTTGTTTTCTTTACATTGAGATGCAATCCATACCTAAGGCTATGAGATTTTCATCAGTAAATATTTCAAGTCCTCTTCACTTTACTCATGTTTTAGAATATTTATGTTTTAAAATATTATATATAACCAGAATATTTGAGTATTATCATGAAGGATCAAATAAAAGTCAGTTTAAACACTGGGGAGGAAATGGCTATCCCTACAAAGAAATACTGGGTTAAAATAAACTTTCCAACATTGGTGCTTTGTTGTTGTTTTTATTAAGTAGCACTGAGTCGGTTCCAACTGATACTGACTCTATGTACAACAGAAGGAAATGCTACCTGATCCTGCAGCATCCTTACAATGATCAGTTGTTACACTTGAGCTCATTACTTCTGCCACTGTTTCTTCCTCTTTTTTGCTGACTTTACAAACCATGATGTTCTTCTATAGAGACTAGTCCTTCCTGATAACATGTCTGAAGGATGATAGATGAAGTTTTGCCTACTTGGCTTCTAAGGAGCATCTAGCTGTACTTCTTCCAAGACAGATTTGTTTGTTCTTCTGACCACCAGTGGTACTTATAATATTCTTCTCCAATATGGTAATTCAAATGCATCAATTCTATGATCTTCCTTATTCATTGTCCAACTTTCACATGCATATGAGGCAACTGAAAATATTATGGCTTGGGTGAGGTACACCTTAGTCCTCAAACTGATCTATTTGCTCTTGAACACTTTAAAGAGGTCTTTTGCAGCAGATTTGCCTAATGCAAAAATTGCTTGATTTCTTCACTGCTGCTTCCATGAGTGTTGATTGTGAATCCAAGCAAACTGAAATCTTTGACAACTTCAATCTTTTTTTTTCCATTTGCTGTTTTTGTTAAGTTTCATCAAGTTGTTCCTGACTCATAACAACCCTGTGTAGGGTTTTCAAGGAGTGGTTTGAAGTACTGACCTTGAAGTTATCAGTAAAGTGCTTATTCTACAGCTCCACATCAATATACTGATGTTATTTATTGGTCCAGCTGTGAGGATCTTTGTTTCCTTTATATTGAGGTGCAATCCATACTGAAGGCTGTAGTCTTTGGTCTTCATCAGTAAGCATTTTAATCAGCTTTACTCTCAGCAAGGAAGCTGTATCATCTGCCTGTTGCAGGTTGTTAATTTCTGCCTTATCTTTATATTATTTTAGATTAGCACAGTATCTGCCTATTGAAAAATAGGCGCTAAATAAATACTTTATTAAATGAAAATTGGAGTTGAAATATGGAAAATTTTAGAAGGAAAGTGGAAATGATGAAGTTTAATAAAAATATTTATGAATCACTTTCTGCTAAAAATAGAGCAATCTATAAGATAACCATAGTTGATGCTTTCAGTCTGGTCAAATTTGAGCATTAAAGGTTTTCAATGAATTGTATACACTATAACAAATGTGGTTTTAAAATTTAAAGATCAATGGCCCATCCCAACCATGTTTTTTGTAAATTAAGCAAGGGAAGAAAAAAATCTTTTAAAAATATGAGACAATTTAGGTGTGGGATTAAGTCTGAAAATATTCTGTCTCATAAGATCATAATTAAAAGGTTCACATGTCATTCTGGAAAGGTAGAAAAAGTTATCTAAAGGAAAGAATAAACCTCTGTTGATGCTTTGTTCATATGGTTTAGGGATGGGGAAACATTTCTCTGCCAGAATCAAGGTTCATACAAAATTATTAACTTAAAATTTAGCCTGCTATATTTGGTCAGACATTTAATTAATTCACCTTAATGTGATGATTGGTACTGTGGATGCCTTGGCAGGGACATACCAGATGATTTCATGGGCTTTATACGACCTGATGGAGTCCTGGTGTAGCGCTGTGGGTTAATGCGCTTGACTGCAAAGTTGGTTTGAACTACAAGGTCTGCCAGGCAAGTTCACTAGTCGCTCCTCAGAAACCCTATACAAGGTCGCTATGGGTCTGAACCTCCTCAATGACACTTAACATCAATATGGACTGCTATGGCTTGCTGGGTGGATGTTCCCCACTCTTGGTTGATATTTTAAATATAGTGAGGTGTTCCATGGATACCAATTGTTTTGTTGTGTTTTGTTTTCCTTTTCAAAGAAGTCTCCTTTTATGACTCACAAATGGAGAAGAAAAAGATGTGATTATAGTATACAAAATAGGTAATTTGACTGAAGAGATAAATGTAAGAGGCAAAGTGTGGAAATGTGATAACAAAAGTAATGAGAAAGTCTGGGTCAGATCATGGAGGATTTAAAATCCCATGCTAAGAAGTTTGCACTTGATTTAGTGCTCAATGAAAGACAAACAGTTTTGAATTGGAAGATGCGTAGGTTTAAGAACGATTCATCTGAAATTGTGGGCAAGATGGATTGAGAGGAAGAAACTTGGAAGAAGATAGATAAGTTAGGATCATATTGCATCATTCTTGAAGAAGCTTGGGAGGGCAAGTTCCATGACACTATGAGATTTCTGATTTGTTCACAGCTCCATGTACTATGTGTGTCAAAGTAAGTTGTTATTGAATTAATGAATGGATATATGAATACTCACACATTTTTCTTATTTGGGAAAGTCTTCAAGTTCAGACCAGGATTCCTTGCTTAATAAAGTTTCACAATTTATGTACTAACAATGTTTTAAATTTAAGATGCCTTGGAAAATTTGAAGTCTACTTTACAATTGCTGATGTCAGTGAGAGGAAAAAAAGTCTAATGCAAAATTCATTACTCCGTGTTTAGTCTACTCCATGGGTGGGACTAATGAACATAAGGTTATAGGTAGCAAGCATGTTGATAAGGGAAAAAATAGCAGGTTCTAAAGAGGAATAGTGTCTCAGAACAATGATCAGGCTCAATAAATAGTGTTTTTAAAGACGAGTCTATGCTGAGTTGCTAATGGAATTGTAGGAAAACTTGTATGCTTTCTAAATTTTGGATAGAAAAAATAATCTTTCTAAGAATGATTCTACTTCATGTGTTTGAAGTTTGTTCCTTCAGCTGACTGATAGTTTCTAGGAACTGTAATATCTTCCTACGTCTCTGTATAAATCATACAGTGCAACTAACATTATCAATAGATATGTTGTTTATTATTTCTGTTTAAAATACCAAAGTAACCCAGGTAAAAAATGTAGAATTTTTTGCCATCAGATTATTTCTTATAAGTGAAAGGGCCATATTGATTTTATTATTTTGCATATTTGTACAAATAAAATTCAGCTTCCAAATAACACATAAAAGTAGCCAACATTTATTGGCTATTTCCTGTTTCCAGGCCTGGTTTGAGTTTCATATGTAGATTAATACAAGTATTACTCACATCAACTTATAAAAGAGGTGCTATCCTAGCCTTCTTTAATAAGGAGGGCCAGTAGTGTAGTGGTTACCAGTTGGGCTGTTAACCTCAAGGTCAGTAGTTCGAAACTACCAGCTGGTCCACCAGAGAAAGATGAGGTTTTGTGCTCCTATAAAGATTTACAACCTCAGAAACCCTATGCAGCATCGCTATAAGTTGGAACCGACTCCACAGCACACCACCACCACCATCCTCATTTATAGATTAATAAACTTATATAAAAAGAAGTTAATTAAATTTCCTAAGAGGACACAACTCCTAAAAGTGGTCATGGAATCACAGGCACAGGCATAGATTCTAGAATGCATACTCTAAGCCAGAGGTCAGCATTTTCTTTTTTCCTCTGTAAAGGGCCAGATAGTAAATATTTTAGGCTTTGCAGGCCATACGGTCTCTGTCTGAACTACTCAACTCTGCCATTTTTGGAAAAAGCAGCTATAGAAAATATGCAAATGAATGAGCATGGCTATGTTCCAATAAAACTTTATTTATGGATACTAGAATTTGAATTTCATGTGATTTTCATGTGTCACAAAGTAGTATTCTTCTTTTGATTTTTTTCCCAACCATTTAAAAATATAAAAGTCATTCTTAACGTATGGGTCATAAAAACAACGGTGGACAGGGTATAGTCTGCCCACCCTGCTTTAAACCACAGCAATATTTAACTTCTAAGAAAAGAATGCAGATTCTAAGAATCCACGTAGACTTCATTATCCATAAGTGAATTTGGATCTTTCCCCCGCTCCCCGAATTAAAAAAGAATATACAGAATTGTTTATATTTAGGATAGAACTAAAAAATAATTTATTGGAAGCAATGGCAACTACATTCCAAAATAGATTCCTGAAGATGGTTGTAAGACCTTTTTATGAATCTCCTCTATATATTTGGACATGTTTTCAGGAGGGACCAGACCTTGTAGAAAGATGTTATACTTAACTTAGTAAGGTAAAACATCAGAGAAAAAGAGTAAGGCCCTCAGTGAGATGGTTTGACACAATGGTTACAACTATTCTACCTGGCTGATAGTACAAGTCATGGAGATTAAGGGGTAAGGGGGACAGGAGCTTTCCCCCTACTCCGCTCTTTATGCCCTATGGTTTGCCACTGCCCAGAGTCCATTCCGGTTCTTATACACACACTCGGAATTCTGCTGTTGACAAATGGTGTGCACCAAATGGTGGAATTTAGGCCAAGATTTGAGACTCTGTATCTCCTTGCATGCAACCAGTTGTTCAATTTGAGATAGCTATGCTCTGGTAGCGTAGTGGTTATGAATCAGTCTGCAAACTACAAGGTCAGCAGTTCGAGACTACCAGCTGCTCCGTGGGAGAAAGATGAGGCTTTCTGCTCCCATAAAGATATACAGCCTTGGAAACCCTGTTCAGGGTCGCTATGGGTCGGAACTGACTCGATGGCACTTAACAACAACAACAACATGCTGAATATAGCAGTCCTTTTGTGTTATTATAGGATAAGTACTCAACTGCAAAGTTAGTTTGAACTGCAAGGTTGGGCGTTCAAACTCACCAGCCCCTCTTTGGAAACCCTTATACAGGGGATGGGTCAGAACTGAGCTGATGGCACTTAACAACAACACTGAATACATGAGTCGGGCTGCCAATCTCAGGATCAGCAATTTCAAACTACCAGCCATTCTGTTGGAGAAAGATGAGACTTTTTGCTCCCATAGAGATTTACAGCCACAGAAACCCTGTACAGGGCCATTTTCAGTCAGAATCAACTCTATGGCACATAACCACCAACACCACACACTGAATATGGATTTTACTAGAGCAAAGCATTAAACTGACCATGATAGTAACCACTTCTGCTCCCATCAGGTACTTTCCCTTTAATCTAGTGTATCTTTGCCATGGGAATGTCTTCATTTGGCAGGTATAAGGAGCAAAACATGCATATTACTCAGGATATTCACATCTGGCAAGCAGGGCAGATTGAGGAAAGTTTTCTCTCCTATTAAAAAAAAATTGCATTATATTCTCAGTTTTTCTTCTTAGTCCCCAAAGCCTAAAATATTTGCTTTCTGGCCCCTTACAAAAGCAAACAAACAAACAAACAAACAAACTGATCCTTAACCTAACCCATGACAGAAATTAAACAAAACAAAACAGCAACAAAAAAAAACCACTGCTGTCAGTGATTTCGACTTACAATGATTTTATAGGATGGAGCACAATTGCTCTGTAGATTTTCCATAACTGTGAATCATTATGGGAGTCAACAGTAGCATCTTTCTCCCTCAACCATGGAAGAGACTGCAGAAACAAAGAGGGAGAGTAACAGGAAGTTGCTTTCAATGAAAAGTGGTAAAATTTGGTAATAATCTAGCACATTCAGTATTTCATTTGATGTGAAGCTTCAATAAAATATGTGACTTGAATGTGATGTAACTGATCATTTTTCTCAACAGTCATGTATGACAACATGTGATGCCTTTCAAAATGGCATCCCTATGAAGCTCTCCATGAATTTTAGTAACGTTGTCATTGCTCCAAACATTTTGACACTCGTTGTTGGAGGAGAATATTGAAAGTGCCATGGACTGCCAAAAGAACCAATAGATCCATTTTGGAAGAAGTATGCTAGAGTGCTCCTTAGAGTCCAAGATGGCCAAACTTCGTCTCTCATACTTCAGACATATTGTCAGGAGGGACCAGTAGCTGGAGAAGGACATCATGTTTGGTAAGGTGGAGGGTCAGAGAAAAAGATGAAGACCCCCAATGAGATGGAGTGGCCAAGTGGCAGCATCGGTGGACTCAAGCGTGACAACAGTAGTGAAGTTGGCCCAGGATCAGGCAGTGTTTCGTTCTGCTGTGCATAAGGTCGCTATGAGTCAGTACCAACTTGATGGCACCTAACAATAACAGCAATATAGAAATTGTTATCTGAATTTGCAAATTGCTAAAGATACGCTCAAAGAGGGATTGGTGTGTAAAAATTGAGTAGAAAGGGCATTTGAAGTCAGCCTTATTATATTATAGCCACACACCTAGTTAGATCAAAAAGATTATTTGCTAGCTTTTCACCCTTACCTAAGTAATATTTGCCTAAATATTTGACTCTTCTAAATTAACGCATAACCCCCAATCAAAAGGTATGTTTCCAACAAGGAGAGTCAAAATAGTATGTTATATATTCTGAAAGCAATTTTATAAAGAAGAATTGAAAATATTTGGGAAAAAAAGTCTAGGAGAGATCAAAACACTGCTTGATTATATGAATTCTGGTGACTTTTCTAAGATAACATCATGTTATTCTATAATCAAGGAAAGCCCTGGTATGGATTGAATTGTATCCTCCAAAATTATGTGTCAACATGGCTAGGTTATGATTCTTAGAGGTTTGGCAATTATGTCATGAGGTTATCATCTCCCATGATGTGACGTCATCAACCAATCAATTTTAAGGATACTAGGATAGGATGTAACACTGATTCAATGTAAACGGAATTTCCCAAAGGTGTAGCTTGCATCACCTCTTATCTTACAAGAAATAAAAGGAGGAATAAATGAGCAGAGAGGGACGTACCTTACTACTAACAAGAAAGAAAAGTCAGGAGCATAGCATGTCCTTTTGACTTGGGGTCCCTGTACTGAGGACAGTCTAGGTCCAGGAGAAGATTGATACCAAAACAAATGGAAATCTCCACATTATGCTGGACAAAAAGATGTTGAAAGGAGACAAAGATCAGCCTGGCAGAGAGAGAAAGCCTTCCCTTAGAACTGGTGCCCTAAATTCAGATTTCTAAACTTCTAAGCTCTGACACTTTTCTCTTAAATTAACCAATTTATGGTATAACTGTTATAATAGCACTAAACAACTAAGACAAGTCCCTTTGAATTCCAAAATATATTTTGAAATTTAATAACTTTTAATTCCAAAAATAGTTAAATTTGAGTCTTCACTCACGTTTTCTCTGAGTATTCTATGTTATCTGATAAAATAATACTTTAAAGATAAACACATTAGCATAATTATTTTGTCTAAATTAGGAGTTAAGTTGACTTTTTAGAATACAGATAGGCCATGGGAGAATGTCATTATGGTCACTATACTATATTAGCAATAATTTTTCTTAGGAAAAGCTAAGGACATTAGTTTTTATTTTCCACCATCAGAATGATAGCTAGATTTTATTTTATTTTTTTAATTTCATAGAGATGTGCCACAGAGAGCAACCAAATATAACAACTCCCTGTCACAACCATGTGGAAGCAACTTGTTCCCTGCCATTTCTCTCTCTTGTGATATTCTCAAGTGAAAATGAAATACAGATACTATCAAGCTGTGGCTATGACAGATTAAAAAAAAAGAAGAAGAAGAAGAAGATACTTCTGTTTTACTGAAGTGCATTTGTTTTCCTCCTCCATTCTGCAGGAAGTATCACAAACCCACAAAGTCCCTAAGAGATGGATTTTACTGGGAGGCAGAATGCTAACTTTGTTCAAAGATGTGTAAATGCCACGTGTCCAGATGGTCCTTTTGCCTATTCATAGGGAGAGACTCAGAAACACACATGCATCTTTCTGTGGTCAGTCATAACAGATTTGTTCTAAATAAGCCACACTGTTTTGCAAGATGGCATGGAACTTTCAGGCTGTATTTTAAGCACAAATGTTTCTGCCAGACAGACACAGCATTTACCATGTGCTTCAGGAACACACACACGCACAGCATTGATCTGAGGATGGAATATGGACCTTGTGTTGTCATTTTGCAGCTCACACCAGTAAGTCCACATTAGAGTTCTTGCATACATCTTCAGTTGACTTCAGGATACCATGGAAATCATTAGCTACAGGTATAGAAATAGTAGATAGATACATAGATGGACAGATATCTCTTCTTACTCTTTACATTATAAGGTCACTTTGTCAAGCTTCAAATATTTCCCCTGAAAGGATCATTATATTGTAGAACTGTAATCTCTTATTTAATTTTGCTGTAATCCTTTCTTCCCATTAAATCAATTTTCCTTGGGGTTTTAATAAAAGTAGAACTTTATATGCAAGTATTTACATATAATACTTTGTCTTTTAGTTCATAGACTTTATAGACTTTAGGGAGCTTGGTGGCTCCATACAACCCCTATACAGGGTTGCAATGAGATGGAACTGACTTGACAGCAGTTAACAATATAATCTTTAGGGAGTGCGGTGGAGCCATACAATGAGCACTGGACTGCAAACCTCAAGGTCCATGGTTCAAACCCGCTAGCTGTTCCACGGGAGAAAGATAAGGTTTTCTTCTCCTGC
>NW_006408530.1:244285-252114 GCF_000296735.1 Chrysochloris asiatica | reverse complement strand
ATCTTTCAAGAAAGTGAGGCAGCACAGAAGGCACTCGCTCATCTCTGCCAGGAAATTTGGAAGACAACTATGTGGCCGACTGATTGGAAGAGATCCATATTTGTGCCCATTCCAAAGAGAGGTGACCCAATGGAATGCAGAAATCACTGGATAATCTCTTTGATATCCCATGTGAGTAAAGTTTTAATATAGGTAATACAGAAACAGCTGCAAGCATACATTGACAGAGTACTTCCAGAGGTTCAAGCTGGATTCAGATGAGGAAGTAGAATGAGGGGTATTTTTGCAGATATCAGATGTATCTTGGTTGGAAGCGAAGTATACCAAAAAGATGTTTACCTGCTCTTTATTGATTATGCAAAGGGTTTTGATTGTGTGGATCATGACAAGCTATGGAGAATATTGAAGAGAATGAGTACTCCATAACACTTAATTGTGCTCTTGAGGAACCTGTACAGAGACCAAAGAGGCAGTTGTTCTGACAGAACAAGGGAACACTTAATGATTTAAAATTAGGAAAGATGTGAGCTAATGTGTCAGACTGCAAAGTTGTTTGAACTGCAAGGTTAGTGGTTGAAGTTCACCAACTGCTCCTTGGAAACCCTATACGAGGTCACTATGGTTTAGAATCAACTGGATGGCACTTAACAACCACAACATTGCATTATGTAAATCTGCTGCACAAGACTTCTTTAAAGTGTTGAGGCACAAGGATGTCAGTTTTAGGACCAAGCCACGGTATTTTTCAGTAATATTATATGGATGTGAGAGTTGGATAGTGTGTAAGGAAGACTGTAGAAGAACTGACACATTTGTGTTAAGGAGTTAGAGGAGAATATTAAAATACCATGAACTGCAAAAAGAACAAACAAATCTGTGTTGGAAGAAGTACAGTTAGAATGCTTCTTGAAAGCCAGGATGGCCAGATTTCATCTTTGATACTTCGATATTGTCAGCAGGGAACAGTCCTCAGAGAAGGATACTATGTTTGGAAATGTGGAGGTTCAGAGAAAAACAGGAAGACCCTGGTACACTGGCAGCAGTAATGGGCTCAAAAGTAGCAATAACTGAAAGGTTGGCACAGGACAGGGCAGTGTTTCATTCTTCTTTGCATAGGGTCACTATGAGTTAGTACCAACTGGATGGCACCTAACCACAGCAAAATCATTACCCAGTTGCTTTTAAGTATGGTATTATTCAATTTCCATGTATTTGAGTGTTTCCCCTTGATCTTCCTATTGTTATCAATTTTATAGCATTGTGATATAAAAAGATGCTTTGTAGTATTTTGATGTTTTTTAATTTATTGAGGTTTGCTTTGTGGTCTAATATATGGTCGATTCTGGAGAATACTCCATGTGCATTGAAAAAGTATGTGTATTGTGTTGTTGTTGGTTGAGGGCTTTGTATAAGTCTATGAGGGCAACTTGGGTGACTGTGTTACTTAGCTCTTCTGTGTCTTTGTTGCATTTCTTTCTAGGTCTGTCCTTCATCAAAAGTGATGTATTAAAATCTCCTACTATTTTTGTAGAGCTGCTGTTTCTTTCTTCAATTATACTAAATTTTGATATATATTTTTTAAGGTTCTTTAATTGGAAGCACAGATATTTATTATGGCTATGTTCTCTTTTTCAGTTGACCTTTTAATCATGAGATTAAATATCCTTCTTTGGTTCTTATGCTGGCTGTTTCTTTTAGTCTATTTTATCAGAAATTAATATTGTTATTAATTTTTGATATTTTTGTGGTATTTTTTCCTTATTTAATTTTTAGTCTACTTTTGTCTTGTGTGTAAGGTATGACTCTTGTAGACAGCATATTGGATGATCCTATTTTCTCATCCATTCTACTACTCTCAGTTTGGTTTATGTTGACTGTTGTCCTTCTTCAGGCACCTTGTTTTGACTCTTTGACTCTTGGTAAGGCCACAGAGGGTATGGTTGTGGCTGGGCTGTATGGGTGCAGTTGCTGTACCTGTTTGCTAAAGCTAGAAGAAAGGAGACACACATAAGAGAAACAAACAAACAAGGAAACAAGAAAAAGTAAAAACAGATTTTAGCTAGGAAAAGAATACAATAACCAGAAGAAGAAAAGAGAGAGTTAAAAAAAAAACAAAATGAGAAAATAAAAAGAAAGACAAAGCCCTAAACACAATTAGGGAGATGGGTTCAAAGAGTAGCAAAGGAAAACCAAAAGCGAAAAAATAGAAGAAGGGAGGATGGGAAGGGAGAGAGAAACAGAAGTAAAGAAGAAAAAAATGAGGGCAGAGATTATTGTTGTGAAATACCATCAAGTTTTTCTGACCCCTAGAGACTCAGTATAGGGTTTCCAAAGAGCGACTGGTGAGTTTGAACCATTGACCTTGTGGTTCAAACAACCTTTGCAGTCCAGCGCATTAACCCACAGTGTCACATGAACAAGGGAAGGTAAAGAGAGGAAGAAGAGGAAGAAAGAATAAACAAGCAAAACTAGAAAAAGGATAAAAATAAGGGCAGGTGCAAGATCAGACAGGAAAAAATCATGAGTGACTCCTACCTGCCAAGAATTTCCTGCTGTGGGTAGGCAAGGAGCGATGCTCTTGGCCCTAGATGAAGTTCCTATAGGCCTAGGTGTTGTCTATTGTGGGCACCAAATCTGGAAATAGTTTGTGCAGACCCCCTAGGGCAGCTGGAACTGAGAGTTCCCATTAGTATAGAGTTGGCCAGAACTGGTTCTGCAGGTTTGGAACAGGCTTCACTGGAGTCCAGACTTTGAGGTTGGTACAGATAGCTCACAACTCACTCTGATGCAGTTCACAAGTACATGACTCACCATAATGGGGCTCAGACTACTTTTGCTGGGGTTGTATGGGGGTGGGGTTGCTCCTGCCTCTGTTCATCAGGGGAATGTGGGGAATAAGAAAGAAATCACTCTTTTTGCTCTGCCAGTAAGTGGTATGCCCCTGAGTCACTAAGCTACCCTCCATCTTCAAAGATGCCCACAAAAGTTCAAGATGGCTGTAGTGTGACTGGCTGGCCAGAACAGGTTACCCATTTGTCTCCTTTCCCTGCATGTGTCTGTTCAACTTCTTCTCCTAGTAAAGGATACCCTCTGCAGCTTAGAACAGGTTTCACCTGAATCCAGGGTTCAGAGTTAGTGCAGATAGCACCCAACTCACTTAAGTGCAGCTCACAACTGTGCAGGCATCACTGTATGGCTCTGATCAATGAAGAGTGGGAGCTTCACTGAAGGTGTATGTGAGTGGGGGCTGGCTACACCTCTGGTCACAAACAGAGTGTGGGGAGAAAAAAAAAAAAGCACAATTTTATCTCCTCAACTCACCAGTATGTGTCTCTGTACCAATAAGCTGTTGTTTTTCTCCAAAGCAGCTAGCAAAAGTTCAAGATGGCCATGCCACATTTGTTCAGCTTCCTCTCCTAGTAAGCATTCAGTCCATTTCTTTGTCCCTCCATCTGAAGCTCAGGGTTCCAGGACTATCATCTGAATCTGTTCCATTTGGTTTTCTATACCTTTGTTGTAGAGGGTCTACATAGCATTTCTGCCTAGTCTGCCATCTTTCAGTCTCTTTCCTAAGTAATATCTTTATTACCAATTTTTGATGACTTTTTTTTAAACAAAATTCTTCATGACAGTTACTTTGTTTAGAGATTAAGGACAGATCTACATGCACTAGGTATCAGGGATACGGCTCAATGTCTTTATACACTTAGATAATATTAGTCAGAACACACCAGGCACACACACTTGAAAGAAATGCCATCCATGGTCATGGCTAAGATTTTCACTAGAACATAACACCACCAGGACAAATGGCCAATTGGAACTTCAGTATTGAAAACAATTTTAACATGTTTTGACTGTTTCAAAGAACATGTGGGATATGACCAATGAAACGACTTTTATTTTACCAATGCAATCAACATTGTGGAATACAAAACCAGGAATCAAAATTTGGAAATGTTGGGCATAGAGGGCAGAAATTAAAATATGACATCTTAATAAATTATTTAAAAACTAATCAGGAAATCTAACAATATATTTGCAGCCTGTAATGCTAATATAAAACCAGGCCTAAGGCATTTCCTGGGGGATTAATGACCAGAGGGAATTAATGGCCCTTAGCTTCACCTCAGGCTATCCACTTTCCCAGCCAGTCATTAATCCTAAGAATTGTTCTGGGCCTCAATCATTACAGCTTAATTGAGATGTCATGAAAAGGGTTAAAGAAGTTTTGACTATTTTACTACATGAATACCAGCAGTGAAATGCATTTAGAATCCCTGTTTAAAAGACATGTAATTGCTTCAGATTCTTTATATTATCATAACTCTTCAAAATTGATTGGTTTTAGGTTTATGGAAAAATATGCAAATTTACGGAGGATATGACACACATTTCTCATTGTGGGAATAAAAGTAGTTCACACAGAATTCATTTGACTGAGTTTGATTACTGAACAAAACCTAATTATTTTAGATACACATTCAGATTTTTCTGAAGATGCATAGTATAGGAATGAAGTGTTTGGTATATGTGATTGTCAGTTAAATTATGTCACATTAAACGATGTCTACTTGGGGGCTATCATTTCTAGGAAGCACTGCTAATAGGAATTACTTTCTCAAAATAAACAAAATGAAATAAAGAACTCCTTTCTCATTCAAAATAAATGTACAGTTAACCTATGTAGCTGTTAATTACTCTTGGGCCAATTAGAAGTGTTCTACAGAATTTTTAAAGCTGTGACCTTTGGGGAGTAGAATGCCAGGACTGTCTTCCAAGGCATTTCTGGGGACAGATGGTTTAAGCTACCAATCTTTTAGCTAGTAGCTGATCATTTAATAATTTATGCTACCCAGGAATTCGTAGCCTATGTGGTGGTGATTGTGTGCCGTCGAGTCAGTTCTCACTCATAGTGATCATGTATAGGATTTCCAAGTCTGTAAATCTTAATGGGCGCAGAAACTCTCATGTTTCTTCCATAGAGCAACTGGTAGATTTAAACTGCTGACCTTGTGGTTAGCAGCCCAAGTCTTACCCACTATGCTACCAGAGTTCCTTCCTAGCTAATATAGATTGAGGGCAAAAAAAAAAACAAAAAAAAAAACCCAGTGACTTCTGACTCAGTATTTTGGAATTCTATTTTCTAAACAAAGTCTTTACTTACCATACAAGGATGTTCCATGAGCACACAAATCTGCTGATACCAGGCCAATAAGGACAGCTGAAGAGTGGACCAAGAGTGAGAGTGAGTGGTCAGTCAGAATAAAAGAACAATTCCCAGTAGGGAGCCATTTTTAAGTCAAAGATTCCTCCCAATGTAGAAAGGGAACACGTTTACTAGTAACAGATCTTAAATGTATATGTGATTGTACTCCTTGTAGCTCTGATCTTGGCTGCCTGCCAACCAAAGGGACCTATTTTAAATTCTGATCATCAGTAGTCATGTTTTAAACAGCAAGCAGTGCTGAGAGCTTGCCAGTTTATAAACTTTTTTCCATCTTCTATTTTTTTATATTCTAAGTCTCAGGACTGTGGTACATTCATTTTGCCAGGAATAGGTATGTCCATTCTGTTACATCCTTGAACACAGATTGGTTGGCGGGTGGGTGGTAGTGGTGGGTGTGTGGGTGTGTGTAAATGGTCAAAGAAGGGTTATCAACAATGGATTTTAGTATTACTCTCAACAAATCACCTTATGCAGGTACTCTAAGTCAGTTCATTGCCCACTCACTTTTGGAGTAGTATTGTTTCAATAACACCACGTGGGAAAGCTTCAGAATTTTAATCATGTGTAAGTTGATATGAACAGGATTTTTCTTGTTGCCTTAAATGGTTAACTTGCGTATAAAGCTGAGACAAAGCTGTGTTATGTATCCCACAATCTGAAAACAACTGACATCAGTAGGTACCATAAACTCCCTAAGGGTTTATGACTAAGAGACTAATGGATTAATTTTGCTACCCTTATCCAACACTCATCACCCAAACTCTATCTGAGGATAACAGAAGAAAACTGAGAACACCAGAAATAGGAGGAAGCAATGGATAATGTGAGTCAATAGGACACTGTGATCCCTACAATTCCAAATTAAGGGAAGAGAAGAATCTAAGAGTATCATCATTTTGGACATTGAAGATATCTTCAGGACTTGTGTCTTATTTCATAGTTCAACATCTGCTTGGTCAGTGAACTTGATGACCTACTTTGAGCCTACCTGAACAAGAGAAAGGTAGCTAGAGAGAAATGGAAGGCCAGGGAGAGCAATGCCTGAGACATAGTAAGAAGATGGGGATTTTCCTTTTGAGTAAGGGATGCTTGGGGTCCTGAAGTGCTAATCACAAGTTTGGTGGTTCAAACCCACAAGCAGCTCCTTGGAGAGTTGTTATGAGTGGGAAATATCTTGATAACACTTAACACCAACAACAAGGGATGCTTAAACAGAGATGAGGCTATAGATAGTGAAAACAGTTAAGTGCTGGATTACTAACCAAAAGGTTGGAAGTCCAAACCCATTCAGAAGTGCCTTAGAAGATAGGCCCAGTGAACTGCTTCTGAAAGGCCACGGCCTTGAAAACCTTATGGACTAGTTCTGTTCTGTACACGTGGGGGCACCATGAGTTGGAATCTACTCAACAAGACAGGCGTCAGCTGTCTCGAATCGGGCTGTGAACCTCAGGGTCAGCAGTTCGAAACTACCAGCTGTTCCACGGGAGAAAGATGAGGCTTTCTTCTCCCATAAAGATTTACAGCCTCGGAAACCCTGTACATGGTCACTATGAGTCGGAACCAACTCCACGGCACATATCAACAAGTCAATGAGGAAGACTCACTAGTATTGCAAGGTGAAATGACGGTGGTCCACATACCTGTCCACTGCCTGTAGCCAGACAGGTAATATGGGAAGTAAACAATTTGACTCAGATATGAGATTGGAATTTTTTTATTGGTCTAGATTGACTTTTAAATACAGGGAGTACCCAGGACACTGTGATAGGATACGAGTGAAATCCATTCCTAAATGTGTCATTAAGTCGAATTTGTAGATAACTCAGAACATAATTATATACAGCTTTTACTTAGCCTTACTTTAGTGTAAGAAACAGCTTGAAGCCTTTTCAATGATCTAGAGAACACACATGCAGCAAGTAAAAGTGATTATGACGAAGAATTTGTTGCATGTAGGATTTGGTTCAGTTGTTTCAAAGTTAGAGCAAATTTACATAACACTAAAGGGCAAGTAGGGGTTGCCAGTAAATTCAAGGTTCTTAACCCAGGGACTATGTGTACATGAACAACTCAAGAAGATTATAGGATCTCTCTATGGCAGGGAAATTAGATAGTACTTCATGCTTATACACTTCAATTGAGATAAAACGGTTACTTAGGTAATAGAGTACCTCATAGTAACCTCTCAATATGTCCAACAGATATCCTATGACTAACCTGTCAAGTCATCAATTCTTGTATTAAGAGAATTGTCAGATTCCATCATTAGGTTTGATAGCCATACAATTTATTAAAATAATATAATTTATTAAAATATTTTGACTGGTAGCTACGTCTAGAAGATTTAATGGTAATCTTCAGTCCTTGATATAAATCTAGTCATGTGTAACTTAGTCACTTAATGTCCATGATGTTGTTGTTGGCATTAGGTGCCATCAAATTGCTATTGACTAATAGTAAATCTATGCACAACAGAACGAAGCACTGCCCAGTCCTGGGCCAAACTCACAATTGTTGCCACACTTGAGCCCATTGATGCTGCCACTTTGCCAATCCATCTCACTGGGGGTCTTCCTCTTTTTCTCTAACCCTCTACCCT
>NW_006408530.1:241094-244185 GCF_000296735.1 Chrysochloris asiatica | reverse complement strand
CAACACCATAACTCAAAAGCATCAATTCTTCTATGGTCTTCCTTATTCACTGTCCAGCTTTTGCATGCATATGAGGTTATTGAAAATACCATGGCTTGCGTCAGGCACACCTTAGTCTCAAGCTGACCTCATTATAGTCTCTGGAAATCTATAAATTTAAAATTTATGGATTCTAAGATAGAATATTTTACTTACAGAAGAGTTTTTGGAAATTGAAGCATTATCAAAACTACCTTTCAAAGGTTGACTATAATTTTACATGGAGCACAAGAATAATTAAGTTGGTGACCAAACTGGAAAAGGGCTTTGAGAGTTCTAGTTCTAGATATTGGGGAAGTGATGAGTTCCATCTGGTTTGTCCTAACTGGAATCCTGAAGCAGATGGGAAAACTAAAGTCATATTATAGGAAGGGAGTCTTGGTATGGTGCTGCGGTTAATGCGCTGGACTGCAAAATCAGTTTGAACCTCAAGGTCAGCGGTCCGGGCTTACCAGCTGCTCCTCAGAAACACTATACAGGGTCCTTATGGGTCAGAATCAGCTCGATGGCACTTAACAACAACAATCATTATAGGAAGGGATGACTAGGTGAATGGAAGTGAGGCTTGAACTGGAAAGGAGGGACAACTATGTTACTCAGTACAGCTAATATTTAATTAATTAATTACATGCTGCCTCATTACAAACAAAATTAGCAAAAGTTAACAAAGATAAATATTCTGAATATGAAGAGGAAAATTAGGGTGGGAAAGAAGAAAATAAAATCAGAAGTAAAGATTGTGCTTGAGACATCTGCTCTAAGACTATGCCAGAGGTGCTTGAAAATGTGTGCTTCCTAGTAGCCAAGCAACAAGAGAAGTATGATCAGGTATAAGTTCCATAATATCTCTGTACAAAAATGAAGCCAGTTTCTTAGTTAAATTCCATATATTTCTGATATTAAGTCCCAAATACATTTGTCTCCTGACTCTCATGAGGAGAACATTGTGATGCAATAAGCAATACGGCAGTGCAGAACAAACACTGATCTGAGAACAAGGTCAGTGGTTCAAACCCACCATCTGCTCCTCGGAAACCCTGTAAAAGGTCACCATGAGTTGGAATCAACTCGACGACACTTAACAGCTTAGTGACAGCAAGCAATATCTTTAATATTATATTTGAGGTAAGATTTGTTGGATTTTCCAGAGAAATAAACTTCCTTGAAAGTAATGCAAAAGTAGCCTCAAATTATAGTTCAGCTAAAGCAATTCTACTCAAGCTTTAAAATCATTAAAAAAAAAAAATCATCCAATGTCTAATAATTTAAAGATAAAATTGAGTGTCTAGAAGAATGGATGAACATAAAAAGTTCAGACAATTCCTTTAAGTATTATTATTTTTTGAAACTTTTCATTGTGAATTGAGAGAAGGTTTACAGAACAGGTAATCATTGCTACACTCAATAAATCATACACTTTGATCCCAATGATTGCAATCCCCTCCATGTAGCAACAGTCATCCCACTTCCTCCTGTGGTTCTTATTTCCATTCCACCCTTCTTCCCAACACTTCTGTAATTTGTCCTTGGATAAACTTGAATTTTGATCTTGAATGGTTGACCATTCCATGGTTAGCATACCTTATTAGTGTTATTGTTCCCTTTATATACTCATCAACCACTTGGCTGAAAATTGGTTCATGAAGGTGAATATCATTCTTAACCCGAAGAGTGTCTGAGGGCCATGCATTCCTTGTCATTTTCTAACCAGTAAGCCTATTTTATAGTTTTGACTTTTTTTCCTATTCTATCCAGAACCTTCTAATGTGATCCTTTTCAGAGCAATGGGTAGTGGTAACCTGGCACCATCCAGTTCTGGTCAAGAGTCATGGAGAATAATATACATATGTTCCATTGGTGCATTGGACTAATTGACTCCAAGCAGCTTCCATTTGTATCACTCTTCTTTCCTCCACACATTGAGAGACCAATAGTTGCACCTCAGTGGTGGTGGTGGTGGTGGTGGTGGTTGTGTGCCATGGAGTCAGTTCCACCACATGCAAAGCTGCATAGGATTTCTGACACTGTAAATCTTTACAGGATCAGAAAGCCTCATCTTTCTCCCTCAGAACAGCTGGTAGTTTCAAAGCACTGACCTTGAGGTTAGCAGCCTGACTTGTAAGAAACCACTAAGCTTGAGGAATAACCCACCTATTCCTAATATGTTGAGTGTTTTAATCAGGAATTAAGGTTGGATTTTATCAAATGCCTTTTCTGCATCAATCAATATGACCATGTGGTTCTTTTCCTTTGTTTTATTTCTGTGATAGATTACATTTATTGTTTTTCTAATTTTGAACCATCCTTGCATACCTGGCTTGAATCCCACTTGGTCATGAAGTGTTTTCTTTGTTTAATTTGTTGTTGAATTCTATTGGCTAGGATTTTGTTGAAAATTTTTGCATCTATATTCATTAGGAATATTGGCCTACAGTTTTCTATTTTAGTGATGTATTTTCCTGGTCTTGGAATTAGGGTTATAAATTGCTTCATAAAATTTATTTGGGCATTTTCCATGCTTTTTTAGGTTCTAGAATAGCTTGAGAAGAATTGGTGTCAGCTAAGTCTGAATGTTTGGTAGAATTCACCAACAGAACCATCTGGGTCAAGACTTTTATTTGAAAGCTTTAAAATGACCTTTTCTTTTTAGTCTATTCAAGTTTTCTTCCATCTGTCTTATTTTTCTTAAAATGTGTTCATTTCTTATCGATTTTCAAGTTGGTTAGAGTACCGTTGTTCATAGTATTCTGCTATTACCCTTATTGTTAGTTCTCTTGTGACATAGCCCACATTATTTCTTATTCATGATATTTGCATATTTTTTGTTAGACCTTATTAATCTTTTCAAGGAACCAACTTCTAGCCTTGTTGAATCTTCTATTTTTTGTTTTGTTTTTTTCTGCTTCCTGTTTCATTAATTTCTGCTCTAATCTACCCTATAAGTTGTACTTTTGCCATGTTCCAAAGCCAGACTCAGAAGAGGCCGTGGAATGAGGGATATCATTGCTGATGTCTGATGGATTTTGGCTGAAAGCAGAGAATATCAGAAAGA
>NW_006408530.1:238476-240070 GCF_000296735.1 Chrysochloris asiatica | reverse complement strand
TGGACTCAAGTGTGGCAAAAGTAGTAAGGCTGGCCCAGGATCAGGCAGTGTTTCGTTCTGCTGTGCATAAGGTTGCTATGAGTCGGTACCAACTCGATAGCACCTAACAACAACAACAACACATATTTGACATATTTTTCTTTCATTGTTACTTGATGCAAGTAATTTTAATTTCATGTTTACTTGTTCTATTATCACTTCTGTCAGTTTGTTGTACTATGGTGGCTTGCATGATGCAGTGATTCTGGAAGCTGTACCATGGGTGTTTTAAATACCAGCAGAGTCACCCATGATGGACAGATTTCATTTGAACTCTGAAGAAGACAGACTAGGAAGAAGGAGAGACAGACTACTTCCAACTATTTATTCACTGAAAACCTTATGAATAGTAGTGGAACACTGTCAACAATAGAATATTAAACATTAGAGCATGATAAAGAGCACCAGCATATTGTCAGAAATAGTGCCAGAAGAGGAGCCTCTCAGGTTGGAAGGCCCTCAAAATGCGACTGGAGAAGAGATGCCTTCTCAAAGCACAGATTACCATGATGTCTTGATGGATTGAAGCCTTTATGACCTTCATTTGATCATGGGGCACAACTCAAATGAAGAGAAACAGCTGTAAACATCCACTAATAATCAGAACATGAAATGTATGAAGCATGAAACTGGGAAAATTGAAGTTGTCAAAAATAAATAGAGTGCATAAACATCAATATCTTAAGCATTAGTGAACTGAATGGATTGATATTGCCCATTTTAAATCTGACAACCATATGGTTGGCAATGCTGCAAATGACTATTTGAAAAGAAATGGTGTTGCATTAATTATTGAAAATATCTTTCTTTTTGATGTCTTAAAGTACAACTCTGTCTGTGATTGGATAATGTCCATAAGGAAAGCTAGTTAATTCCACTGTTACTCAAATTTATGCACCAACCACTAGTCTGTGATGATGATATTGAAGAATTGCATCAACTTCTTCAATGTGAAATTGATTAAACATGCAATCAAGGTGTATTGATAATTACTGGTGATTGGAATGCAAAGATTTGATCAATTGTTGGAAAATTTGATGACAAAAACGATGCTGGAGATTGCATGATAGAATTTTACAATTTTCTTTCTTGAAAATACCTTTTTTAAACAACATACAAGATGATTATACACATGGAACTCACCAGATGGAATACACAGAAATCAAATTCACAACATTTGTGGAAAGAGATGATGGAAAAGCTTCATATCATCAGTCAAAACAAGGCTTGGGGCAGAGTGTGGAATATACAATCAATTGCTCATATGCAAGTTGAGGTTGAAGATGTAGAAAATTAAACCAAGTCCACAAAAGCAAAACTTGACCTTGAACATATCCTACCTGAATTTAGAGTTCATCTGAAGAACTCTAATAAGATTTGAGAATTAGACACTAATTCCCAAAGACCAGAAAAGTTGTGGTATGATTCAAGAACATCATACAGAAAGAAAACAAAAAGTGGTTAAAAAGACAAGAAAGAAAGAAAAACCCAAAACGGATGTCAGATGAGACTCTGAAACTTGCTTTCTAGAATAGAGATGCTAAAGCAAATGGAA
>NW_006408530.1:237706-238376 GCF_000296735.1 Chrysochloris asiatica | reverse complement strand
ATTTTAAGTCTTCTTCACTTTCAGCAAGCAAGGTTATATCATCTGCATATCACAGGTTGTTAATGAGTCTTCCTCCAATCCTGATGCCAAGTTTTTCTTTGTATATCCCCACTTCTTGGATTATTTGCTCAGTATACAGGTTGAATAAGTATGGTGAAAGAATAAAACCCTGTCACACACCTTTCTTAATTTTAAACCAACCAGGCCAAACTTCATCTCTTATACTTTGGAAAAACCTTATGAATAGCAGAGAAATACTGTCAGATATAGTGCTGCAAAATGAACCCTTCAGGTTGGTAGGCACTCAAAATGCAACTGGGGAAAAGCTGCCTCATCAAAGTAGAGCTGACCATGATGAAGCAAATAGAGTAATGCCTGTGGGAATAAAGCCCTCTGGACCTTCATTTGCTGATGGGACATAACTCAAAATGAAGAGAAACAGTGTAACACATCCACTAATAATCAGAACATGGAATGTACAAAGTCTGAAACTAGGAAAATTAGAAATTGTCACAAATTAATTGGAATGCATAAACATCGATATCTTAGGCATTAGTGAGCTGAAATGGACTGGTATTGGCCATTCTGATTCTGATGGTTTACTATGCCAGGAATGACAAATTGAAGAGGAATGGTGTTGCATTCATTGTCAAAAAGAACATATCCAGAT
>NW_006408530.1:234488-236941 GCF_000296735.1 Chrysochloris asiatica | reverse complement strand
AGTGATGCCTGAGATGGAGGCAGAGATGATGACATGGAGAGATGAAGCAGCTGGGGACTTTGGATCCAGAGAGGGAGAGGGGCTGTGTGCTGACGACCAGGGGGATCTGGGGGGCAGGCTTGCAGGGTATACCCTTTGGTTGGTGGATGATGCATGGAGGGGATTATAACCATAGCAATGAAATGATATACAATAGAATGAATGTAAAACTATTGTTCTCCCATGTAAACTATCACATAATTCACAATAAAACATTAAAAAAATAAAAGATGTATTGATCATTACTGGTGATTGGAATGCAAAGGTTGAAAACAAATAGGAAGGATCAGTAGTTGTAAAATATGGCCTTGGTGATGGAAATTATGCTGGAGATCACATGAAAGAATTCTGAAAAATCCATGCTTTTTTCATTTTAAATACCTTCTTTAGACAGCAGAAGAGATGATTATACACATGGACCTCACCAGATGGAATACACAGAAATCAAATTGACTACATCTGTGGAAAGAGATGGTGGAAAAGCTCCATATCATGAGCCAAAACCAGGCCAGGGGCAGATTGTGGAACAGACCATCAATTACTCTTATGCAAATTCTAACTGAAGCTAAAGAAAATGAAAACAAGTCCACAAGAGCCAAAATATGACCTTGAATATATCCCACCTGAATTTAGAGGTCATCTGAAGAACAGACTTGATACATTAAACACTAAAGACCGAAGACCAGAAGAGTTGTGGGGTGACATCAAGAACATCATACAGGTAGAAAGCAAATAGTCATTAAGGAGACAAGAAAGAAGGAAAAGAGCAAAATGGATGTCAGAAGAGACTCTGAAACTTTCTCTCTAGCATAGAGATGCTAAAACAAATGGAAGAAATGAGGAGGTACAAGAGCTGAGCAGAAAATTTCAAAGGTCAGCTCGAGAAGACAAAGTCAAATATTACAATGAATTGTGCAAAGATCTGGAATCAGAAAACAAAAGAGAAGAACATACTCAGCATTTCTCAAGCTGGGGGAACTGAAGAAATGATTCAAGGCTTGACTTTCATTATTGAAGGATTCTCGAGGCAAATTATTGAATGATTCAGAAAGCATCAAAAGAAGGTGGAAGGAATACACAGAGTCACTGTACCAAAAGGAAATGGTTGATGTTCAACTGTTTTAAGAGGTAGCATATGACCAAGAGTCAATGAAATTAAAGGAAGAAGTCCAAGGTGCATTTAAGGAATTGGCAGAGAACTAGGCACCAGGAATTGATGGAATATAAATTGAAACCTTTCAGAAAAGTGAGGTGGCATTGGAGGCACTCACTCATCTATGTCAAGAAATTTGGAAGACAACTATCTGGCTGACTGATTGGAAGAGATCCGTATTTGTGCCCATTCCAAAGAGATACCCCAGTGGAATGCGGAAGTCATCGGACAATATCTTTGATATCCCATGTGAGTAAAGTTTTACAAAAGGTAATACAGAAATAGCTGCAAGCATACATTGACAGAGAACTTCCAGAGGTTTAAGTCAGATTCAGAAGATGACGTGGAATGAGGGATATCATTGCTTATATCTGATGGATCTTGGTCTAAAGCAAAGAACACCAGAAAGATGTTTACTTGTGCTTTATAGACTACGCAAAAGCTTTCAATTGTGTGGATCATGACAAGCTGTGGACAACATTGCAAAGTATGAGTATTCCTGAACACTTAATTGTGCTCATGAGGAATCTGTACATGCCCATGATATTGCCGCTGTTGCCACTGTGTCAGTCTATCTCATTGTGGTCTTGCTCTTTTTCATCAATCCTCCACATTACCAAGGATGATCCTTCTTCAGACACTGGTTCTTCCTGATAATATGTCTGAAGTATGAGAGATGAAGTCTCTCCATCCTGGATCCTAAAGAGCATTCTGGCTGTACTTCTTCCAATACAGATTTATTTGGCTTTCTGGCAGGCAATGGTACCTTTAATATTCTCAAACACCATAACTCAAATGAATCAATTTGTCTATGGTCTTCCTTAGTGATTGCCTAACTTTCACATAATTATGAGGCTATTTAAAATACCATGGTTTTGGTCAGGTGCAGTTTAGTGCTCAAACTGAACTCTTTGCAAAGTATGCAAAGTATATTTAAAGAGGTCTTATCCAGCAGATTTGCCTAATGCAATACATTGTTTGATTTCTTGGCAGATGCTTCCATGAGTGTCAATAATGTATCCCAGTAAAATGAAGTCTTTGCAAACTTCAATCTTTACTCCATTTATCATGATGTATTTACTTGTTCAGTGATGAGGGTTTTTGGTTTTTTACATTGAGGTGCAACCCCTACTGAAGGCTTTCATCTTTGATTTTAAGTTTTGTAAGTGCTTTTCACTTTCAGTAACCAAGGTTGTATCATCTGCATATCATAGATTGTTAATTAGTCTTCCCCCATGTTCTTCTTCATATAATCCACCTT
>NW_006408530.1:226848-233874 GCF_000296735.1 Chrysochloris asiatica | reverse complement strand
ACCTCTGGCAGTTCCCTGTCAATGTATTGTTGCAGCTGCTTTTTAATTATCTTTAGTAAAATTTTAGTTGCATACAATATTAATGATGTTGTCTGATGATTTATGTGTTCCTTTGGTTTACCTCACTTTAGAATGAGTCCAAATAAGGATCTCTTCCAACCAGTTGGATAAACACTGGACTGTTGACTCTGGACTTTGAACTCACTAGCCACTCCTTGGAAAACTATATAGGTTGTTATGAGATAGAAACAGTTCAATGGCAGTAACAACAACAACATACAATTATTTATTGAGAGCTACAAAGACTATGCATAGAAGAACCATAACAAGTAAATCCACTGTACCATCTATACCTAAATATAAGCAATAGCATTCACTAGATTTTCCATGTTTATGTTGTTCAATAACCTTTTGTCTCACTTTCAAATCAATTAATATTTTTCCTTTGCCTCTTCCTGCTGCTGTCACTAGTACTGTTTTTGCTGTTTGAGATCACGATGCACTTCACAGTTATATTTTTTAAAGAAATTAAGCAGTGAGATAACACTGCAACACTCAGGAGTTGGCAGATACATGGAAATGGATCCTGTTGCCTGTGAGTAAAAGCCTTGTACTGTGATATGGTAAACTTTTTAGATAGAAGGTACAGTAGAAAACACACACAAGCCAATAATATAAGTGTTTATCATGACTATTAAGACATGTATATTATAGGTTATATTTAGACTGTACCATCATATGTCCAGAAGCACTATCTCTTTGTATACAAGAGACATAAGATACACATGTTGTGTGCAGGAAGTTGTTGTGTTTGCTGTGTCCCATTGTCCAATCAGAATTTCTGGTGTGGCACTGTAGGATATGCCCTGGACCATAAGATTGGTTTGAACCTTAAGGTCAGCAGCTCTTAGTTGTTTCATTTTTTCTTTCATTTTCCATGCCTTATGTATCAATAAATTCTAGTGTTCTATAATAAGACACTCTTTTTCTTAACTCTCTATGCTGTTATCATCTAGTATACGTCCTCTGGAGTGTAGTAACAGTTATATAACTGGACTGTCTGTTTTCATTATTGCATACCTAAATTTATTTCCACTCAGCAATCAGAACAATCATGAAAATCTACATTAGATCGCATCACTTCTTTTGTCCCAATCCCCCAATGGCTTTACATTGCAACCAGAGTAAAAGCTAGATTCCTTGCCATGAACTTCAAGGTCCTGAAATATTTATGTACTCACATCCTCATCTTTCTGACCTTATCTCCTGCTCCTTTTCCTGGCTGTAATGACCCTCTACCCAAGCTCTATGTGTTCTGAAAACAATAATATCTAATATTTATTTGTTATTGCTTTTAAGTGTTCATTCTGACTCATAGCAATACTGTACAAGATTTCCAAGAAGTGGCTGGTGGATTTGAACTGCCTACCTTACAATTGAAACTGACCTTGAGATCCAGTGTTTATCCTATGGTGCCACATGAGAATTCCAATATTTATTTAGCACCAACTAAAGGTGAGGCTTTCTGCTCCCGTAAAGATTTACAGCCTCAGAAACTCTGTGCAGGGTCACTATGAGTCGGAACCAACTCCACGGCACATCACAACAACAACAACATATGCCTAAAGGATCTCTGGTAGCATAGTGGTTACAAATCGGGCTGCTAAATTCAAGGTCAGCAGTTAGAAATTGACCAGCCATTCCATGGGAAAAATATAAGGCTTTCTGCTCCCATTAAGATTTACAGCCTTGGAAACCCTGTACAGGATCACTATGAGTCGGAACTGACTCCACGGTACTTAACAACAACATGTGCCTAGGAGTCCTGGTGTGGCATTGTGGACTAATGGGTCAGACTGCAAAGTCATTTGAACTGCAAGGTTGGTGGTTCAAGCTTACCAGCTGCTCCTTGGAAACCCTATACAGGGTCACTATGAGTCAGAATCGACTTCACGGCACTTAACAAAAACAAAAATATATGCCTGGAGTCTTGGTGTGGCGTTGCTAGTTAATGTGCTGGACTTCAAGATCGGTTTGAAACAAAAATTTGGTGGTTCAAGCTCACCAGCGGTTCCTCAAAAGGGTCTCTATGAGTCAGAACTGCCTCGACAGCCACTTAGCAACAACAACAATATATGCAAGACATAAGTCGTTTTGCTCAGCTGCTAATTGAAAGATAGTGGGTTTGAACCCATCAGCCATTCCATAAAGAAAAATGTGTCTGTCTGCTTATATAAAGATTATAGCCTTGGAAACTCTGTGGCAGTTCTACTCTGTCCTATGTGGTATCTATGAGTTATAACCGTGTTGACAGCAATGGGGAAGTGTTAGACACATTCTAAATACTTTCTCAATGTCATACTACTGAGTGGTGGAAGTGAGATTTTATCTTAGCAAACTGAGTTCAGAGACCGTACTGCCACTAGTATGTATTTATAGAGATTGTATGTGCCTAAAAGGAGCTATGGTAATACACAAAGAGTAACGTGGTTAAAACACACAGCTTCTAACCAAAAGGTTGGTGGTTCAAACCCACCCAGATACTCTGCAAGAGAAAGACGTGTAAGTCTGTAAATTCCAAAGATTTACAGCCTTGGAAATCATATGGGGTAGTTCTACTTTGTCCTAAAGCGTCACTATGAGTCAGAATTGACTCTATGGCAATAGATTTAGCTTTCTGTTCAGACATATTGTCAGGAGGGACCAGTCGCTGGAGAAGGATATCATGTTTGGTAAGGCAGAGGAAAAAGAGGAAGACCCCCAATGAGATGGATTGGCAAAGTGAAGCATCAATAGGCTCAAGCATGGCAACAATTGTGAGGTTGGCCCAGGATCGGGCAGTGTTTCATTCTGTTGTGCATAGGGTTGCCATCAGTATTGACTTGATGGCACTTCACAACAACAACAATTTTGGATGTGTCTAAATAAGCTTAGTGAAAGGTAAGACAACTTAAAACAGTGATGAAGACCAAAGACCACAGCCTTCAGTGTGGGTTGCACCATAGTGTCAGAAAACAAAAATTCTCACTACTAGACCAATAAGCAACATCATGATGAAAAATGAAGAAAAGATTGAAGTGGTAAAAGACTTCATTTTGTTTAGATCCATAATCAACACTCATGAAAGCAGTAGTCTAGAAATCAAATGGCATATTGTATTAGACAAATCTGCTGCACATAACCTCTTTAAAGTGTTCAAGAGCAAAGATGTCAATTTGAGGACAAAAGTGCTCCTGACCCAAACATTTTCAATAGCTTCATACGCATGTGAAAGTTAGGCACTGAAGAAGGAGGGTTATAGAAGAATGGATGTATTTGAGTTATGGTGTTGGAGAAGACTACTGAAGGTACCATGCACTGTCAGAAAAACAAACAAATCTATACTGGAAGAAGTACAGCCAGAATTGTCCTTAGAAGCTAGGATGGCCAGACTTAGTCTCTCATACTTCAGATATATTATCAAGAAGGACCAGTAGCTGGAGATTATCATGCTTGGTAAAGTGCAGGGTGAGTGAAGAAGAGAAAGATCCTCAACAAGATGGATTGGCACAATGGTAGTAGCAATGGGCTCAAGCATAACACTGATTATGAGGATGGCGCAGAACGTAGTGGTGTTTTGTTCTATCGTGCATAGGGTCACTATGAGTTGAACCAACTCAATGGCACCTAATAACAACAACATTTTACAAAGTAAACTTCTTTTCCTATTTTCAAGAATCTTAAAATGCTTTATATTTAGTCATTTGAGAATCCATATTAAAATGGCTTATGCTCCTTTACCACATTGTCCAAGGAGACCTGGTGATGCAGTTTTTAAAGTACTCTGCTCACAACCTAATTGTAGGTGGTTTATACACAAACCGCTCTTTGGGAGAAAGATGTGACAGGAAGTTTCCTTATGTAAAGATTTGTTTAATAACCCCTTGGGCTGTTCTACTATTCTGGTATTGTAGGATAAACACTGGACTGCTAACCTCAAGGTCACTGGTTCAAACCCTCCAGCTGCTCCTCAGAAACCTTCTACAGGGTCACTATGAGTTGGAATTGACTTGATGGCACTTAGCAACAACAACAACATAGAGTTCTGTGATTCAGAATCAACTTGACAACATGAATTTTGGGGTCTTAAGGAGCTCTGGTAGCATAGTGGTTACGAATCAAGCTGCGAACCTTATGGTCAGTGGTTCGAAACTACCAGCCTCTCCGTGGGAGAAAGATGAGGTTTTCTACTCCCGTAAAGATTTACACCCTAGGAAACCCTGTACAGGGTCGCTATGGGTCGGAACCGACTCGACGGCACTTAACAACAACAACCAGTTGTTGGAGAAGGATATCATGTTTGGTTAAGGTGGAGGACCAGAGAAAAAGAGGAAGACCCCCAGTGAGATGGATTAGTCAAGTGGCAGTATCAATAGGCTCAAGCGTGGTAACAATTGTGAGGTTGGCCCAGGATCGGACAGTGTTTTGTTCTGTTGTGCATAGGGTCACTATTAGTTGGTACCAACTCGATGGCACCTAACAACAACAACACATAGTCAAATTGAAAGTCAGGAAACAGAAGTGGCTATTGTATTTGTAATTCTTCAAAGGCTGTCCAAGACTAAAAATTCCTCAATTTATCTATTTCAGACATTTTTTCCCTAAAATAGTAATTTACATTCAAACTAACAAATATATGCTAAAATTTGATCTTGATGCAAATAAAATGTGACAAGTTATAATCTTGAATAGCAAAATGTATAATGGAAATATCAATGGACCGTAACTAACCAAACTAAACCCACTGTCCTCGAATCAGTTCTGACTCATACTGATTTTAGTTTATTGTTGTTGTTGCTAAGTGTCATTGAGTCGGTTCTGACTCATAGTGACCCTGTAGTGTTTCCAAGGAGTATCTGGTGAATTTGAACTGCTGATCTTGCAATTCAAACTGACCTTGTGATCTAGTGCATTGTCCCACAGCACCACAAATTTAACTCTTGTTGTGGTTATGTGCTGTGGACTCGGTTCCGACTCATAGCGACCCTGTACAGGGTTTCCAAGGCTGTAAATCTTTATGGGGGCAGAAAGTCTCATTTTTCTCCCGTGGAACAGCTGGTAGTTACAAACTGCTGACCTTGCGGTTCACAGCCGATTCATAACCACTACGGTACCAGAGCTCCTTACAACTTTAACTAGAGCATTACAAATACAGAACTGTTTATTTACTTTTTTTAAGAGATAAAAAAGGTGGCTATTGGAGTTACTCAGAGGTCAGTATGGGTCTGTGCATCTGAATGATGTAATTATAGATAAACATTTGTCATGTAACAGCCCATGTTATTGTTGTTGTTAAGTGCCTTTGAGTTGGGTCCAACTCATGGCGACCCTGGATAGGGTTTCTGAGGAGCCACTGGTGAGCTTGAACCACCAACCTTGCAGTTCAAACGACCTTTCAGTACAGCGCATTAACCCACAGTGCCACACCAGGGCTCCAACAGCCCATGGGAACTAGCTTTCTGTTACAAAGCAGTCTTTAAATGACCAAAATATAGTTTAAGGTTGTTGTTGTTAAGTGCCCTTAATATTAATTATCTATCAATATTTTCTTTCAGTCATATTTGCTGAATGTGTTAGACAAAATCCTAGTTTCAGATTCATAAGCTGTCTTTTCCCCACCTTGATATCTGTAAACCTTGAACACAGTATAGAGATTCAGCAAATACTGTGGATAACTTGATTGACTAATTGATTAATAACATAATATTGTTCACAGATATTAACCTGTCTCTGTCTAATAATTCACACACATGCATGTTACTATTCTAGGTATTTTACATATACTCTTATTACATTTAAAAACTCTTTTAATCAACATAAAAGGGAGACTAAGATTTTTTTCTTTTTAATGGCATTGCTGTGGAAAACTTAGTGTTCTCTCTTTTTTTAAAATTTTTTTCTATTTTACTCCGTTGCAGTTCAGCTGAAGAAACAGATGTTTGGTGTCAGTGGTTTTTTAAAAAGCAATTCTCACTTAAAAGAGTGTTTTATTTTAAAAGATAAAATGGAACAAGATATTTAACCCTTTCTTACATTTCTCAATTACTAGTTGTTTTTATTTATGAGTTTATATGACAAAATTTTTGGTTTGAATAATTTTATTCCTTCTTTTTAACCAAATACTATGGATTGAATTGTGCCCCCCAAAATAGGAATTGTAAATCTTAACCTCTATACTTTTGAGTGCTATCCCATTTGGGAATATGATTTTGTTTATTATGTTAATAAGGTTATTGTTATTAAGTGCCACTGAGTCAGTTCTGACTCATAGAGACGTTGTGTAGTGTTTCCAAGGAGCAGCTGGTGAGTTTGAACCACTGACCTTGTGGTTAGCAGGACTCTGATAGTAACATTGTAGGATCAGCACTGGACTGCTAACCATAAGGCTACAAGGTGTGTCTTAAATGTATAACCTTTGAAATGTAAAGCAAGCTGATTAGACATAAAGAAGGAAGTAGAGATGGGGGAGATAAATGCCTGACTGCAGGAGGATCACCAAGGGACAAAGGGACAGAAGCTGAACACACAAGGACCTTCCTTCAGCTCTGACAGAGAGAGAGGCTCCCCCTTGAGCCACCACTCTGATTCAGGACTTCTAGCCCCCTACAACTAAAATGGCAGTGTGGCTTAATGTGCTGGACTACAAGGTTGGTTTGAACTGCAAGGTTGGTGGTTCAAACTCACTAGTTGCTCCTTGGAAACTCTGTATCGGGTCACTATGAGTCCGAATCAACTTGATGGCACTTAACAACAACAACAAACTAAAATAAATTTCTGTTTGCTAAAAGCACCAAGAAGACACTAAGTGATTTAGTGGACTGGAACATAAATTTGTTTAATCCTGACAGATATGTTTATTGGCATTGATTTCTTTCTCTATTTCAGTTGCCTAGTAAAAGTCTTCTGATCCATTCTTTATATTTGTATTCCTATGATCTCATTGGGAGTCCTGGTGTGGCATTGTGGGCTAATGTGTCAGACTGCAAA
>NW_006408530.1:224950-226533 GCF_000296735.1 Chrysochloris asiatica | reverse complement strand
AAAAAAAAATTGGGGGAGCAGTCTCAATCAAACTATTTGATAGCTCTTTTAAAAAATGAAGCCAATACCAGAAAAAAGAGAAATATTTATACATTTTAAGAGGCATTTATTAAACGTTTTGTTTCTTATATATCAAGGTTGTATATTAGCTTATCTTGATGGCATATTTATGAGTTCTCACAATGAAAAACATCACAGAATTTAAGACCTTTTTTTTTTCACATTAAGTAGAAAAATGTGTTATCTTCATACGTACTACTTTATCCTAAAACACGTTTTACCACCTATGCATTAATTCAGATTTTTCCTATAGATACCGAGATCACCCAAATCAATGGCAGGACATGGTAACATCCAGTAGAAATAAGTCTCAGAGATCAGCAAGCTTGTTGCTATCTCTGTTCTAAAAGACAAAAATGTAAACCATACTTCTCTTTAGATTTAAAATTAAATCACTGGCAACAAAGGCTTCCTACGGAAAAGGATTGGTATTGGATGTAATGATCACTAATCCTTTCTGCATGGACACTGGAATGACTATGTTAACTATAGAGTTGATTGGAATATTTGGGTTTATCGAGAAGCCTTTTATCTTTTCATGTAGTGAGGAGAAGTTAACTGCCTCATGTCTTCTTCACTTTGAGGGAAATTCAAGTAAAGCTTTTCTCTACTTTTTCCTGTTATTAATTATTTTATTTCCAAATAAAGCTTCACCAAAATGATCATGTTAATCAGTCAATGTGTTAATAAGGATTTGTACTAAATTAGCTACACCAAAAATTTACAAAAATTAACACCTTTTCAAGTATAAATGAGGTTTTTCAACTACCTACACCACATCATGGTAGCTTAGTGGTTACGAATCAGGCTGCGAACCCAAGGTCAGCAGATCGAAACTACCAGCATTTCGAAACTACCAGCTTTTCAGCAGGAAAAAGATGAGGTGTTCTGCTCCCGTAAAGATTTTACAGCCTCGGAAACTCTGTACAGGGTCTCTATGAGTCTGAACCAACTCCATGGAACACAGCCACCAAACACCACACCACATCACTTCGTCTCTCATACTTCGGACATATTGTCAGGAGGGACCAGTTGCTGGAGGAGGATATCATGTGTGGTAAGGTGGAGGGTCAGAGAAAAAGAGGAAGAAGACCCCCCAAGGAGATGAATTGGCCAAGTGGCAGCATCGATGGGCTCAAGCATGGCAACGATAGTGAGGTTGGCTCAGGATTGGGCAGTGTTTCGTTCTGCTGTGCATAAGGTCGCTATGGGTCGGTACCGACTAGATGGCACCTAACAACAACACACCACTTCTAAGAGAACTCTGGTAGCGTAGTGGTTACGAATCAGGCTGCTAATCTCACGGTTCGAAACTACCAGCTGTTCCACGGGAGAAAGATGAGGCTTTCTGCTTCTGTAAAGATGTTTAGCCTCAGAAAGCCTATATAGGGTCGTCCACAGCACATAACAATACCACTTCTAGATTTTTGGGGTGGCACTGTAGGATAAGTATTGGACTGGTAACTTCAAGGTGGGTGGTTCAAGCCACCAGCTACTCCTCAAAAATCCTATACAGGGTCACT
>NW_006408530.1:220987-222360 GCF_000296735.1 Chrysochloris asiatica | reverse complement strand
TAAATCTTTACAGGAGCAGAAAGCCTCATCTTTCTCCCACGGAACAGCTGGTAGTTTCGAACTGCTGACCTTGTGGTTCGCAGCCCGATTCGTAACCACTATGCTACCAGAGCTCCTTAATTATTTTTGTAGGAAAAAGAAATAACTGGAACCAATGTAAAATCACTAGTGTCCCAAAACAGAGTCATTCTGTGCCATGATGACTAATTCAATAGTAATTCAACATTAAAATGTTAATATTAATAAATGTGACTATGAAAATTTTATAAGTAATTTTTCTTTTTTGTTATCTGAGGACTAAGATGGGCCTGACCAAAGTATTTTCAGTTGCCTCAAATTCGTGCAAAAGCTGGACAATTAATACAGAAAACTAGAGAAGAAGTGATAAATTTGAATTATGGTATTGACAAAGAATTACCAAATATACCATTGACTGCCAAAAGAATGAATTAATCTGTTTTGGAAAAAGCTGAGTTGCTACTTAGAAGCAAAAGAAGTGAGATTTCACTTCTCATACTTTGTCAGGAAGGACCAGTCCTTGGAGAAGAACATCATGTAGGTAAAGAGATAAACAAGAAGACCCTTGTGATCACTACGATTTTGTGTCAAGTTGACTGGACCAGGACTCTCAGTGATTTGGTAGTTGAAATGTGGTTATCCTCATAATGAGATCTAATAAAATGTACTTAAATGTATGATGGGTTCATTTGAAATGAAATGATGGCAACCAATTGAAAGGATATTGGCTTGGAAGTGTGGCCTGTTTCCTATAGATTAGATACGCAGGCAAAGCTTGTTTGCTTTTTGCTGTGTCTGAATCTTGCTTGTCCTTAAACCTCCAGTTCTTTGGACTTGAGAACTACTCTATTATGTGCCAATCGCAGGAGTCATCAGCAGCTTGCCTCCTTACCTGCCAGAACTTCCTGTCTGTTTGCCTTTCAGCAAACAGCTCTCCCAATTATTGCTTCTGAATCTATAACGAGAGTTAAGTCCCAGCAAATCCCAACAGGTGATGTAGAAATTGTGATCCAGGAAGAAGTACATTAAACTCAAAAAAGCTGATTAATTTTTCTAATATGTACAGACAGAAGCCTGTAGAATATGTGTGAGAATGGCTATTGTTGTTGTCAGGTGCCATTGAGTCGGCATCGACTCATAGCCACCCTACGCACAGCAGAATGAAACAATGTCCAATCCTGGGCCAACCTCACTACTGTTGCCACACTTGAGTCCATCGATGCTTCCACCAGGCCAATCCATCTTGTTGGGGGCCTTCCTCTTTTTCTCTGACTCTCCATCTTACTAAGCATGATATCCTTCTCTAGTGAATGTTCCCTCCTGACAATATGTCCAAAGTATGAGAGATGAAGTTT
>NW_006408530.1:207951-217815 GCF_000296735.1 Chrysochloris asiatica | reverse complement strand
TGGCCCAGGATCAGACATTGTTTCATTCTGCTGTGCATGGGGTCGCTATGAGTCGGTTCTGACTCGATGGCACCTGACAACAACAACAACAACATATGATGTTCTTGATGTCATCCCACAGTTCTCCTAGTCTTCGGTCTTTAGTGTATAATGTATCAAATCTGTCCTTCAGATGATCTCTAAATTCAGGTGGGATATATTCAAGGTCATAAGGGAATGGAATAATGGTGCAAGGAATGTAGGATTGGGTCAGTTTGAGTTTATTGATATGGGTCCAGTAAGCATATTCTTCATTCAGTGTTTCATCTCAAGAGATTAGGAGAGGACCTAATAGTTTATTTGGTTTCTTCACTGAAGCTTATATTCTGTAGTGGCCTATAATGCATCAAGTTGATGCATTAGACCTGCCTTTGAATTCTCTAGAGGAAGGAATCCAAAGGCTTCAGGCAACTGGAATGTTAGAATGGATTTTTCAGGATAAACCCATAAACCCACACATGGAGTGCCCAGAGGACACACCTTTTACTACAATAGTGAGGAACAAATTTGTGAAGGGAACTCCAGCTTCTTTGAAGACTGCTGTGATTGCTATTTGACGTAAACCAGATTTGACAGTGGGAATTACCATAATTGACTTAAGACACCTAACTACGATGGGGTTGATTGGATCCCGTGGTATTATGGTCCAAGTTGCACCGCTTAATTATCAAAGGCAAGGTGGACATGGTTACCATAGTGGACAGCAGAATCACAGTAGTAATCAGAACAATCTGACACATGTGGACTTTATGGTCCAAGATACTTAGTTAGGGTGTTCCCTACCAGTGCAATAGATGGGAAGCCTATTAACTATTTACTTGATCTGTAGAAGATGAAAAATTATAGGTCAAGTGAATGACAGTCTAACTTGAATCACCAGAATAAAGAGTTACAGCCTCTTAATCAATTCCCAGACTTGAACCAGTTTATAGATCCACAATCCCCTTGAATGAAGGACTGGCAGGGTACCCTTGAGGAAGGACCCCACTATACTGGCAGTTATTAGCCTTTCTTCCATACTTCCCCAAAGTAATCTATGACTTTTTGCAAGAGTGACTGTTCACAGAGAAAAAGGAATAATCAGACTTTTGGGGGATTTCTAGACACTGGCTCTGAATTGACACTAATTCCAGGAGATCCATGTCACTGTGGCCCCTCAGTCAGAGTTGGGGGTATCAATGAAGTTCTATCACACTGCAGGTGTAGTGGGTCTCCAAACTTATCCTGTATTGATTTGTCCAGTTCAAGAATGCATAATCAAAATAGGCAGACTCCGTAACTGGCAGAACCCCCACATTGGTTCCTTGAAATGTGGAATAAGGGCTACTGTGGTTGAAAAAGCCAAATAGAAGAGGTCATTTGAACTACCTCTACCTGGGAAAAAATAAACCAAAAGTAGTACAATATTCCTGGTGGGATTACAAAGATTAGTGTTACAATCAAAGACTTGGAGGATTCCCACTGAACTCATCTGTCTGCCCTGTGGGGAGCATCATGGCTTCATACAATAAGCATTGGACTGCAAACCACAAGGTTGGTGGTTCAAGCCAACCAGCTGCTCCCTGGGAGAAAGGTAAGAGTTTCTGCTTCCATAAGAATTATAGCCTCATAAATCCTATACAGGGTCTCTATGAGTTGGAACCAACTCAACAGCATTTAACCTCAACAACAAATCTGTTCTGTGCAAAAACAGGTGAATCTTGAAGAATGACTGGATTATTCTAAACTTAAAAAGGTGGTAGCTGCAATTGCAGTTTCTGTACCAGATATTGTTCCATTGCTTGAACAAATTAATACATCTCTTGGTACCCGATATGCAGTTTAGTGACTGATCTGGTGAATGCCTTTTTCTCAATTCCAATTTCTAAGAATCACAAGAAGCAGTTTGCCTTTAGCTGGCAAGGCTAATACTACACCTTTACTGTTTTACCTTTGGAGTATATCAACTCTTCAGAACTATATCATAATTAAGATTGCAGGGATATTGATTGACTTTCCCTACCACAAGACATCACACTGATCCATTACATTGATGACATTATGCTTAATGGATCTAGTAAGGAGGAAGCATCAATGACTCTAGACTTATTGGTAAAACACTTCCATGCTGTTGTCAAGTGCTATCAAGTTGATTCTGACTCATAGCAACAATGTACAGGATTTCTGAGGAGCAACTAGTGGGTTTGAACTGCTGCTCTTGTGGTTTGCAGTCCAGTGCTTATTTCACAGTGCCACACCAGGAGTCCATATCTGCATGTTGTTGTTGCTAGGTGCCATTGAGTTGATACAGACTCATAGTGACCTTATGCACAACAGAACGAAACACTGCCCAGTCTTGCGCTGACCTCCCAATCGTTGCTATGTCTGACCCCATCGCTACTGTCACTGTGTCAGTCCATCTCATTGGGGATGTTCCTCTTTTTCGTTGACCTACCACTTTACCAAACATGATGTCCTTCTACAGGGACTGGTTCCTCCTGATAATATATACAAAGTATAAGAGACGAAGTCTGGCCATCCTGGCTTCCAAGGAACATTCTGGCTGTACTTCTTCTAACACAGATCTGTTTATTCTTTTGGAAATCTGTGGTACTTTTAATATTCTCCTCCAACACCATAACTCAAATGCATCAATTCTGCTATGTTCTTCTTTATTCACTGTCCAACTTTCACATGCATATGAGGTTAATGAAAATGCCATGGCTTGTATCAAGTACACCTTAGATCTTTGTTTACGTGTTTTTAAGTGGTGCATAGTGATCCATTTAATAGCCATTTTATCTTGTTTCAAGTATAATAGATCCACTTTTTCACCAGCTATGGCACCTTGTGATCCTGGGTTACACTCTGACAGAGACTACTCTGGAATGGGAATTTTAGGAGATTTTAATGATAACATAATGATTGTGAGACTGTGGGAACTAGGCTACAAAATGCTCCTTCTCAAAAGAGGTGGAGATTATAGCTATCTTCCAGAGATAGATACATTGATTTTTGGGACATTGCATCTCTTTGTGATACAAAAAAATTGAGAGTGTTTTTGTATATACAAAGAATGTTGTTGAGTGGAAAAATGAAGAATTATTTTTGGTTATTATATAGAAATCATGTTTGTATAGAAGAGTGAATACAAATGATGAGTAGCTAAAATCTGAACTGTAGTGGTTATTAAACTTTGTGTTTCAGCTTCAAACCCACTCTTCTATACTCTATTTTTTTTTATATGGGGGGCTGAGATTCTGGAAATGATATTTATAGTTTGCCAGCTGATTCCCGTTAGGGTCTACCAGTGAGGTACTAGAGAAAATCTTGGAGGTTGGATAAATAAAAAGGGACTTATTTACTACTTCCTGTATATTTCCAGTTCTAGTCAGCATCACCTCAGTGACAGCTCCTCCCTTTGGCAAATCACAGTTGATTACAGAAGTATCCATTGATTTAAGTTTTTGAATACAACTAAAACCAGCCTTATCACAAGTCTCTCAGAAAAGCCAGCACCAACCAGATCATGCCTGATCCTTAGAGGGCTTAGTCCATGCAAGCTCAAGTTCTTGAGCACCAAGATCAGCTGAGCAGTGCCCTGTGTGCTCAGAGATCTGGGCCCCAACTCCAGGGGCCCTCTAACCAGCTCCTGAGTTTGAATGACTCATATCTCTTCCCTTTGTTCCCCCATCCTGGCTTTTAACACAGGTTTTGTCTCCTTTGTGCCTTTTTAATTTCCGAATTGTTGTTGTTGTCAGGTGCCTTAAAGTCAGTTCCAACTCATAACAACCCTATGCACAACAGAATGTAACACTGCCCCATTTCTCTAATATCTTTTGCCCATTCTCGGTTTAAAGTTTTTCTGTAACAATAACTGCTATAGTTTATGTCTCCTCAAAGGACCTTAACATATACCTGCAGTGGCATTTGAAAATAAAGGAATGCATAATGATACCAAAAAACAACAACAACCTGCGTTAAAGAAGATGGGAGTTAAGAGCCAAATCTTAGGGGACAGAGGAAGATTTGCCTGTGAGGCTATTCTATTCAGAGAGGTACAAATTGAATGACTGTAGCAACAGTTAAGAAAGAAAGGTTTAAGCTTCAATGCAGCCATGCGGCAGAATATTCCAAAGGTTTAAGAATAAGATTATTTTCTGAAACTCTGGATTCTTGATGACTCTTAGTAAAATGAATGTGGATACTTCTAGTTTAGAGGATAAACTTAAGAAATCCTTAGACCTTTTTGAATGTGAAGCATCAGGTGGCCAGTGAAAATCAAAAAAGAGGTCATAGAAAAGGCAGTATGTGCATAAGGTCAATTGGAGCCTGATGGTGCAGACCAGGTTGTTTGGCATATTGTATTATTGTAAACGCTTTTCATATTAGATTTATGTTTTATTGCAAGGAAGACTGTAGGGAATACCTTAAAAGGAGCCAAGATTCCTATGCCATATAAGTATTTAGTATTCTTTCATGGAAATAATAAATTATTTAACTCTGGTGGTGGTGGTGGTGTGCCGTGGAGTCGGCCCTGACTCACAGTGACCCTGTATAAGGTTTCTGAGGCTGTAAATCTTTACGGGAGCAGAAAACCTCATCCTTCCCTGCGGAACTGCTGGTAGTTTCAAACTGCTGATGATGAGATTAGCAGCCCGACTTGTAACCACTATGCTACTAGAGTTCCTTTTTTGACTCCATCCATCCCAAAATATCAAGGAGAACAAAAACAGTGATAATTTTAGCTAATAATCTCAAATCGAGATTCAACATTAAAGTTGGTGGTTTAGACCCCTGTAATACAGTGGAACACATTTTGGCAGAATTGAAAACACTTAACCTCTGTACAGCAACAATCTCAGCCGCAAATTGGGAATCATCATTTCACCTTTTTGACAAATCATAACTGAGCCTCTTCAATGAAAGAATGTATTAATTTAAAGTGCAAAGTAGACTAATTGCCATTATCAGACTGCTAATGATGTACTTTGCTGTATAATAAAGAAGCAATATAAACAAGAATATAATTTTAATTGACATTGCAAGCAGTGTGATTAAAATGATAATATATTTTCATATAACCTATAATTTTTATGGATGATGTTTCTTTGGAAATAGTTTCATCTTGGAGACTCAGATTTACTTTCAATCTTTTTGGATTAAAATTCTTATTTTAACAGTCAAATATCTAAGCAATCTATCATTTCTAATTCTATGACTGTTAAAGGTGACATTTCCTAAGCACCTGCTATGTGCCCAAACTTTCATATATACTATTTCCATTAATCCTCACAACAGTGTTGCAAGAGAATAATTTTGCTGGTGATATTTTTATTTGCTTAAATTTTTAAAAACTCTTTTAAACACAAAATTCTTTCCACTAACATATTACAGCTCTCTTCTTTGTGTTTGGGACAATACAGGTAGAGGAGTGGTAATATGAAATTGTTAAAGGACTGAGGAAACAACACAAGGTGCATTGAATGTTGCTGTCATAATAGAAGAACTGAATATAGATCCCAAGTTGGCTAGCTCCCAGTATAGTTCATTTATTACACCATCATATGGCTAGACCTGAACTATGTGTTCATCTTTACTGAATCATAATTTTAAGGCCATTGCCACCAATGATGAGTTTCTGAACTCCTTGATGATGTCTAATTCTACCCCTGACATATTAGTCTGAAGTCTGAAAACCACAGCATTTCAATTTGACCATTGAAGAACAAAATCGACATATTTGTATTAATAAATATAAGGGAGAGAAAGACTTGTGTTAAAGTGTAGATGCAGTTTGTGCCATAGTGGCAGTTTGAGCAACACGGTCAGCAACTTATACCCATCAGTTGCGCCTCAGAAATGCTAAACAGGATTGCTAAGACTTGGAATAGACTTGACGGCACTTAGCATCAACAACAGAGTTTATAACTGGCAGAGATGGAATATGAACTCAGGCACTGTGACTCTAATGAAAAGAAGACTTGGAAAAATAGAAAATGGTAGATTCTGGAAACGTATTAGCACAGTTAAGTAAGTAATACTTTTGTTTTGTTTTCATAAAATATCGCTCAAAGTAAAACATAATTGAAAAATGAAATTATTATAGTTCCTGGTGTGGCTTTGTAGGGTAAGCACGTGACTGCTAACCACAAGGTCAACAATTTACACCCACCAGTCATGCCTCAGAAACTCTATATAGGGTCACTGTGAATCAGAACTAACTTCATGGCACTTAACAACAACAACATAAATGATGTATTTTTCAACCCTATGAACATAGCTTTAAAAAAAACAAAAAACAAAAAAAAACACTGATTGGATCAGCAGGACTTGTCTTAACTGTAGATTGAAAGAAAATTTCAAACAAACAAACAAACAAAAAAAAACACTGATTGGATCAGCAGGACTTGTCTTAACTGTAGATTGAAAGAAAATTTCTACATCCATGACTGGCCTGAGCCTTTGTATTAGTGGACTAGTAATTCATTTGAAGTTCATAAGAAGCAGCTCAACCTCACAGGATATGGGTTAGGATAACAGACTCAGATAATTTTTTGCTATTTTGAAAGATCTGTATTTAGAGAAATATTGTTACATATCCCTAACTAGAATATCAGAGTTCTTATGCTTGAAAGCTATAAAATGCAGAGATTAATCAGTAGTCATGCACACTGTGGAGTATGAACAGACATTTGAATAAGATTACAAATGTCTATTTTGTTGCTGTGTCAGTTGTCCTTTTGAGTCATCCAACGTTAACCTGTGATGCATGGCCATTGATAAAATTCATTCAATGCTGACAGTGCATTTAATATGGCATACATGTGTTTGGAGAAGGATATCATGTTTGGTAAAGTGGAGGGTCAGAGAAGAAGAGGAAGACCCCCAATGAACGGCATAGTGACAGCATCAATGGGTTCAAATGTAGCAATGATAATGAGGTTGGCCCAGGATTGGGCAGTGTTTCATTCTGTTGTGGATAGGGTCATTATGAGTTGGTACCGACTCGATGGCACATGTATTTGGTGTCTACATAAGATTACATGAGTGATTTTGGAGCTGCTCATAGTGTACTAGCAAAATGGCTTCCTTAGTGAACTAAATAAATGCATACCTCCATGAGCAACACATCCCCTAGAGACATTTAATTCTTTTTCTTTTCTTCCCAATTCCTCTCATCCCAAATTTCTGCTAAATTCTCTTTAACACATACACAAACTGCATTTTATTTTATCACACGACCTGACAAATCTCACTTTATCTTTGACTTATTTATTCACCGCTTTTTTTTTTTAATGTTTTATTGTGAAAACTTGACTACTAATGAACAATTCTCATTGTTATAGAATTTTCCTTACCTTAAGCTGTAATTTCTCTTCTGTTTAGTTTAGTTGAGTTTGGTTTAGTTCTATCCTTTGAAGGAGTATGGGTCCACATTTTTTTTTTTTTGGTTTAGTTCTATCCTTTGAAGGAGTATGGGTCCACATTTTTTTTTTTTCTCTTTCACATGACAATCCTTTGGATGGCTGGATGCTTAAGGCTAGTCATCTTGACTTTTATTTTTCCTTTTTCTTTTGTCCCTGACTGATGTCAGTATGGTTGAGCTATTGCTTATCCGAATATTGATATTATGTGTCTGCCAACATAACATGAGGCTTCAGGAATATTTTCTCTTTTTAAAAACAAGTAAATCACATTGGTTGTCATTGGGCTTTTCTTAGTGAAAACTCTTGATTTTGTATATGAGCACGTCTATTTTAAAGTCAACTCTCCATTTTTTCATTTGTGAACGTATTTTATAGTTTTACTTTTTATTGTGATTTGAGTAAAGATTTACAAGACATTTAATTAGTTTTCTATTCAGCAATTCATTCACATTTTGTTTCATGACATTGATTGCATTATCTACAGGAAACAACACTTTCCCACTGCCTTCCTCTGTGTGCCACTTTAATTCATCTTTCTTTCCTATCCATTCCTGTTTTCTGAACTTTATTCCAGGGAAAAGGCTTCCATTTTGATTGGAGGAATACATACCTCCATGGTGTTACTGTTTACCCTATTGTTGCTGTTATTAAGTACCGTAGAGTTGGTTCCAACCCATAGCGACCCCGTATAGCATTTCCAAGGAGTGGCTAGTGAGCTTGAACCACCAACTTTGTGGTTCAAACCAACTTTGTAGTCCAGCACATTAGCCCACAGTGTCACACCAAGACTCCGTTTACCCTATAGGACTGTCTATTGTTAATCTGTAAATTGAAGAATGGAAGTGAGTTCAGTTCCATTCCTGATAAATGAGTAAGTGCTATAGTCTTGGGAGTTTCATGTGTCACTGTCAGATCAGTAAACTTAGTCATTTTTATTGCTTTTTGATTTATCCACAATTTTCCTCTTGTGCTTTCCAGGACCTTCGTTTGTGATCCCTTTCAGAGTGGTCAGTAGTGGTGGTCAGGTATCATCTAGTTTTCTGGTCTGGATGGAGGTTGAGGTTTGCATGGTATGTTAGTTCTTTGTTTCCATGCATCCTTAATTTTTGTTACTCTCCTTTACTTCAGAGAAGGAGAGACACAGTAGCTACGGCTCATAAGCATTTAAGAACCCAGTTGTTACTCACAAAAGTACGATATAGAATATTGTCTTGTGAACAGTTATGCCAATTGACATTGATGTCCCCATATACTATGCTTCCAAGTCTCCAAACTCAATGGCTAATTTTTTTTCCAGGTGTTTGGCTATGGTTAAGAAGATTGCATGGAGTCTCGGTGTGGCATTGCAGGATAAGTACTAGACAGCGTGGTTGATGGTTCAAACTTGACAGCTGCTCCTCAGAAACATTATAAAGGGTCTCTGTGAGTCGTAATTTACTTGACAGCACTTAAAAGAAAAAGAAGATTTCACATGTTTGTCCTCTATTAGCTCTATTATAAACATGAATATATTTATATAAGTGACAAATATGTTTATAGAAATATTATCTGAAAAACATATATATGTCCATGACTGTAGTCCCTTTCACCTACTCATATCTGTTCATCTAGCCTTTGTGAACAGATTTTAAAACCTAGATGCTAATTTTAATTATTGGTTCTTACATTTCATTGATTGGTTTTAATCCATTGTTGTAGATTGAAGCAGCATCAATTGAAGTAAGAGTGAGAAAATCAATTTAGTGAAATATAATCCATGTCAAGTAAGAGAGTCAAGGTCTCTTTAACATTGTACTAACACCGTGGGCACTGATCTTTTTTCCTAAAAAGGCTTCAATTTAGAAGAGTCACTGCCTTGATTCACCCAAAGAACGACCAAAAACCAACTAAGTCAAGACCTGCGGGGGAAACAAAACTTGTAGGCTGAACTCTATCAAATTAGAAGAACTTGGAAAAGAATTTTGAATTTTTACAAATTTTCTTCAACAGAGCATTAGAGTAAATGTACAGAATTTTAAAGGAGCAGACTAATAACAAAATTTCATATCAAAACCAAAGCAACATTCTTTGGATGAAGATACCAGAATCTACAGCATGAAGAGCATATCACCAACAATATCCAGTAAACAATAAAATATACCAAGATAGATTATGACAAATGTGATTCCTTTTTGTTGTTAGGTGCCATCAAGTTGGTTCCAATTCACAGGGACCTTATACGCTAAAGAACGAAACACTGCTAACTTGGTTCTTCACCACCATCACAATCATTGTTGAGCATGAGTCCGCTGCTGCTGTCACTGTGCTAATCCATTTCATTGGGGTCTTCCTTTTTATCACTGACCCTCCACTTTACAAAGCATGTTCTTCTATAGGAACTGGTTCATCCTGACAATATCTCCATAGTATGAGAGAC
>NW_006408530.1:206918-207401 GCF_000296735.1 Chrysochloris asiatica | reverse complement strand
TATGAATGGGAATCAACTCACTGAAAGCAGATAATTTAGGAACAACAACTAAAACAACCAAAAAATATATGTATACGTATATATGTATGTGGAGTTCTAGTTTGGCAGTGTAGAATAAGCACTGAACAGCAAGGTCAATTTGAACCACAGGTTGGCAGTTCAAACTCACCAGCCACTCCTGGGAAATCCTATCAGGGTCACTATGAGTTGGAACCAACTCAAAAACACTTAACAACAACAACATACATGCACATAGGGAGAGCAATAAGGAACCCTAGCAGTGTAGTGGATTACCAGTGGGAATGTTAGCCACAAGGTCAGTAATTAGAATCTATCAGTTGTTCCACAGGAGAAAGAGGAATTTTTCTGCTCCCATAAAAATTTACAGTCTCTGAAACCTTATATAGGGTCATTATGAGTCAGAAAAACCAACAGATCTGTGTTGGAAGAAGTGCAGCCAGTGTGCTCCTTGGAGGCCAGGAT
>NW_006408530.1:176006-182989 GCF_000296735.1 Chrysochloris asiatica | reverse complement strand
AGTGATAACATCAAAAATATAAAATACAAAATAAATCTAAGTAAAGTTGTTACAGTCTTTTCATTTGAAATTAGAAAACATATCTGAGATAAAAAATCAAGAGCTTTATATTAGAGATATATTGTATAATTAAAGAATGGCTGTTATTAAGATTTCTATTGTCTCTAAAATGAATAATATGTTCAACAAATCTCAATCACAATCCCTGCAAGCTCTTTGTAGAAATTAAAAAGCTTATTGTAAAATTTCATGTGGAAATTAAAAACTTTAAGGAATATTGAATGAATGAAAATGAGAGAATTTTGCAAAAGTATTTGGATATTTATACTACCTAATTTTTAGGCTGAATAGCCAAAATCAATGAAATATAAAACAGAAAGAAATAAAGTAAAATATAAAATGGCAATCATGACACATGACAGTGTGTTATTGGTATAAAGATAGATATACAGATAAGGAGACAAGAATAGAAAGTCTAAAAATTCACCCACACATATATTGTCAATTTGTTTTCAACAAAGTTGCCAACTGAACTGAACAGGAAAATTACACTGTTTTCAGCAAATCGTGTGAGAAAAATTGAATATCTGTATGGAAAAAATGAATCCTTTCTTCCACCTCAGTTCATACACAAATTTTAACTTGAAGGGAATAATAGTTCTAACCCTAAAATTGTAGGTTATAAACATCTCAAATAATAAAAGATTGATAAATTAAACTTCATTAGATTTCAAACCTTTTGGTCTTCAAAAGACACCATCATGAAATGAAAGGCTAAGCCTCAGACTGACAATGTTTCAGTACATATACCTGGCAACAATATATTTGTATCAGAATATTAACATGCTCTCATACAACTTCATAAAAAGACAGACCATCTCTCCCTCTTTCTGAAATGAAAGAATTTGAGTGGACATTTAATTAGAGAAGATATTCAAATGGCCAATAAGTACATGAAATAATGTCCAACAATATTAGTTATCAGGGAAATTCAAATTAAAACCTTAATTAAATCCCATTTTACACTTAATAGTAGGACTGAAATTAAAAAGATTGACAATAGCCATTGCTGGCCAATCTAAGATGCAACTGAAAGTCTCAAACACTGTTGGTGATTGTATCCAATTGTATAAAATAAATAAGAAAACAGTTTGGCACCTTCTCGTAAAGCTAACACATGACCAAGCAAATCCACCCTTAGGTATTTACTCAGAAGAAATGAAAATATGTGTGCACAAAAGGCTTGTACGCAAATACTCATAGCAGGCTTGTTCAGATTAGCCCAAACCTTGCAACAACATTCATGTAAATATTTACCGACTGGTGAATTGATAGAATATTGCATTTGTTGTTGTTGTTAGTTGCCATTAAGGCAGTTATGACTCGAAGCTATGCTATGCACAACCGAACAAAATACTGTCTGGTCATGCGTCGTCCTCACAATTGTTACATTGGAGCCCATTTTTGCTGCCACTGTGCCATTCCATATCTTCTTTTTTTCTGACCCTTCACTTTATTAATCATGAATCTTTTCTCTAGGAACTGATCCCTCCTGACAAAATATCTGGATTATGAGACACAAAGAATCACCATCCTGGCTTCTAAGGAACATTCTGGCTGCTCCTACAACTCAGATTTGCTTGTTCTTTTGGCAGTCCATGGCACTTTTAATATTATTTTCCAACACCACAATTTAAATGCTTCGATTCTTCTTCAGTCTGCCCTGTTCACTGTTGAACTCTCACATGCATCTGAGGCAATTAAAAATACCCTGGTGTGGGTCAAGTGACTTTAGTCCTCAAACTGATGCCTTTGTTCTTAAACATTTTTTAAAGAGGTCTTATGCAGCAGATTTGCCTAATGAAGTATGTTGTTTAATTTCTTGACTGCTGCTTCTATGAGTGTTGATAGTAGACCCAAGCAAAATGAACTATTTGACAACTTAAATCTTTTCTCCATTTATCATGATGTCATTTATTGTATTTATTGCTGGGTGTTGTAGATTCGGCAACCAGTCATAGCAATTCTGTGTACAACAGAATGAAACACCACATGGTCTTTTGCAAATCTGATAATTGCCACTGTGCTTGAACCCATTACTACTGCCAATGTGCCACTCCATCTCACTGGAGGTAGCCTTCTTTTTTTGCTGACCCTTCACTTTACCAAGCATGATGTCCATCTCAAGGGACTGGTCCCTTCTGATAATATGTCTGAAGTATGAGAGATGAAGTCTGACCATCTTGGTTTCTAAGAAACGTTCTGGTTGTACTTCTCCCAACAAAGACTTGTTTGTTCTTTTGGCAGTCCATGGTACCTTTAATATTCTTCTTCAATACCATAACTCAAATGCATCAGTTCTTCTATGGTTTCCTTTATTAATTGTCCAACTTTCATATGCATACAAGGCCATTAAAGATACCATGGCTTGGGTCAGATGCACTTTGGTCCTCAAACTGAGTCAAACTGACATCCTTGTTCTTGAAACTTAAAAAAGTTCTTTTATATCAGATTATTAGATTTGCTTAATATAGAACATCATTTGATTTCTTTCTTTTTTTTAACATTTTTATTGTGACTTGAGTGATAGTTTACATGGGAGAACATCAGCTTTACATTCATTCTATCATATTGTGTTTCATTGTAATGATTACAATCCCCTCCATGCATAATCATCCAACAGCATTTGCTTCCATTCCCTTTGTTTGCTTTTTTTGTTTTTGATGTAACCGAAGCACTCAGGATTATAAAACCATTCAAACAATCAAAACCAAAGGGCACACCCTGCAAGCCTACCCGTCCCCCACCCTCCCAGCACTCAGTCCCTCTCCCTCCCTGAAACCATAGTCCCCGCTGCTCCATTTCTCCACATCATTGTCTCTGCCACCATCTCTGGTGACACTGCTTCTCTGGATAGGGTCTTGCACTGTGCTCTTCTCCCCTGGTGGTCCCAGGGTCCTCCACTCCTGGACTACATAATCAGCCACTCCCAACCTTTTGTTTCAAAATGCGTACCTTTACATTTACAATACTCACAATCAGTCCTGATAGCAATTATTTCCTATTGAACCACAAGAGTCTTATCCCCATCTCCTTCACCAGCCCTGTACAGACAGGCCAGAAACCATTCAGTGGAGCTTCTTCTACCTTCCCCCACACCCTCTGAAATTAGGCTCCCTCTTGAAATCTTGTAAGCCAGTCACTTCATGCCTTTGTTGCCCCCCCTTTTGGGTAGCCAATGTCTAAGTTGCTCATCCCTGTCAACCTTGTGTATTGAGGAGGTGGGAATGATCCTCGTTGTAAAAATTCGTTCCCTCTTTTGAGCTACTACATCCATAAGTATAAGTCAGGTTCATCAAGTTGTAGTGGATTACTCTTTTTCCTCTTCTTCCTACCTCTAGTCGAGTTCTGATTAGCCAGCCATTGAAGCCAGGCCAAATGGATACTATCTGAAAGTATAGGTATTCTTGTGCATCTCCCTTCACTTCATATCAGCTGGACACTTAATTCTCTGCTCTAGCCCTCTGTGGCCATGTCCCTGTCCCTGGGCCCAGGAGTTTACAGGTCTTGCCATACTGCTGGCCAACGAGATCTCAATCCAGGTTGAGAGGAGTCTACTGAACGTGGTTAGACTTAGCTCACAACTTCATTGCTGTTTCCCCCCCACCCCCACTTCCCCTTATCAGTAGACCAATGTGGTCACTTGCCAGACCACATGCCTGCTTGTGTATTCCCCTTGAATCTCAGTCTTGGAAGGGGGTTTTCCCTGAGGGGACCCGACCTCTTGCCTTGATGGCTGCCTGGTAGACAACTTGCTTATTCTTGTAGTAGTCAGTCGGACTGCTGTTATTGTTTTTGATTTTTTTTTTCCTGCTGGTCTTTCTTTTAAGAAGTATCTTTTGTTCTTCTAGCCACTCCAGACAGCTCTGCTTATCCTTTCAAGTGGACATTTCCCACCTCAGAAGATTCTGGATGAGGCTCAGGATTCCACCTATGGTCTTATGCAATGCAAAGGCTCTGCAGGAAGCCTCCATCACTGGGCAAGTTCTAGCCCCATTTTAGGTGTTCCAATCAGTTATAGGCTGAAGATGGACTTACAAGCTTCCTATGGTAATGTTTCTGAGTATTCCTTTCTCTCCTCCTCTAGTGTCTATTTTTGTTGTTGTTGTTATGTGCCGTGGAGTCGGAACCGACTCATAGCGACCCTGTACAGGGTTTCCGAGGGTGTAAATCTTTACGGGAGTAGAAAGCCTCATCTTTCTCCCGCGGAGCAGCTGGTAGTTTCGAACTGCTGACCTTGCGGTTTACAGCCCGATTTGTAACCACTACGCTACCAGAGCTCTATTTTACATAGTAGATAAGGGAAACCAAGACACAAAAAACAGTCAAGCATCTTAACATTATTTCCCCTCTTTTACCCATTCAAACCATGCCTCAATCCCTGTATCCCAGAGCCCTGTTGTTCCAAGGTTGTGCATACATCATTATTTACCTCTGTCCCGCTTAGCCCATGCAAACCTGCCTAACTGTTCTCCCATCTTCCTTGTTCTTCTATTCCCCTCCCCTTTCTTGTGTATCCAACCCCCCCCCCCCAACACCTAAACTATCCTGTGTCTATTCCCTTCCTTGTGCTCCATCTTCCCTTCCTTCCCCTCACTCACTCCCTACATCTCGGTAACCAACAAAGAATTTTTCCCCCACTTTTAGTGTGGGTACTTTTTCTTAAGCTTTTACAGTAATGGTCCTATACAGTATTTCTCCTTTGTTGTTGTTGTTGTTGTTGTTAAGTGCCATTGAGTCGATTCTGACCCTTAGCGACCCTGTATAGGGTTTCCAAGGAGAAGCTGGTGACCTTAACCACCGACCTTGCAGTTCAAATGACTTTTCAGTCTGACGCTTTAACCCACAGCGCCACACCAGGACTCCATTTCTCCTTTGGTGACTAATTTCACTCAGCATAATGTCCTCAAGGTTCATCCATGTTATGTGGTGTCTTGCAGATTCCTTGTTATTCTTCAAGGTAGCATAGTATTCCATTATGTGTATGTACCAAAGTTTGTATTTTTTATACATTCTTCCATTGATGGGCACTTAGACTGTCTCCATCTTTTTGCTATTGTAAATAGTGCTGCTATGAACATTGGTGTGCATATATCTATCTACTCACACTATGGCTCACATTTCTTGTGGATAAATACCAAGTAGAGGAATTCCTGGATCATAATTTATTTCTATTTCCACTCTCTGAGGAACCCTCATACTGTTTTCCAGAGTGATCGGACAATTTTGCAATCCCACCAGCAATGTAGGAGGGTCCCAGTCTCTTCACACTCTCACCAGCATTTATTGCCCTCTACTTTTTGGATCTTCACTGTTTGATTTCTTGACTGCTTCTTCCATGAGAGTTGATGGTGGATCCAAGCAAAATGAAGTCTTTGACAACTTCAATCTTTTATCCATTGATATGGTTATTATTCATTGGTCGAGTGGTCAGGATTGTTGTTTTCTTTCCATTGAGGGGCAACCCATACAGAAGTATTTTAACCTATACAGGAAGTATTTTAAATCCTCTTCACGTTCAACAAGCAAAGTTGTATCATCTGCATATTGCAGGTTGTTTATTGTATGGTCACCTAAAAGGAACCCTAGTGCAGTGGTGAAGTGCTATGGAATATTATTCATTGAGAAAATTAAATGATCTACTACTGACACATGTAAATAGATCTTGAAATGATCTGAGCAAAAAATACCAGAGATGTGAGCATTTACTTGGATACTAAAAATATATTAAGTTCTACAACAGACAAAACTGATGTTTTTGTTGTTATGTACTGTTGAGTTATTTCCTACTCATAGAGACTCTGTATAGGATTTCTGAAGGAGCTGCTGGTGAGCTTGAACTGCTGAACTTGTGGTTAAAGCCAACTTTGCAATCCTGAGCATTAATCCACAGTGTCACACCAGTTAAATGTGCCACACCAGTTAACTGATGTATAACTGTGTAAATCAGAGTAGTGGTTGATGGAGTGCTTAGGTGATAGGTAGATTCAGTGCAAGAGGTACGCGGAACAGTGTGGGTAATACAAATGTTTTATATTGAAAAAGAAATATGTGTTATACAGGTTGTAGGTTCAATATATTTCTCAAAACTCATCAAACTGAACTTTAAAACCAGCATATTTAATTGAATGAACATTATTTCACAATGAAATTGGTAAAAAATTGAAACTGAAAAAGAAGACCATCTTTAATTATGCATTTAATTATATGTGTATTGTTTCACAATGAAGTTGATAAAAACATGGAAACTATTTAAAAGCCAACACCATCTTTAATTATACTTGAAATATCTGCAACTTCCTCTCCCCCTAGGAAAACAAGATTGGTTCTAAATTCCATTTAGAGAACAGAGCTTATTTACTTATATAAATGCTATCATTGCTACAAATAACTCATCAGTACCCTCATTTCATGGATTGTCTACTTTACATGGGGTGATACACAGGATGTTGAATTTAGACTTCAAGGAATTACAATCTAGTTATAAAGACATATATAGATAAATGAATTGAAATAGGATATGTTGTTAGAGATAAAACAAGAGTGTGGACAAGTGCTGGTGTAATTTAACAGAATAAAGTAACTGTGTGGGGAAATCACAGAAAGCAATATGTGGCTAGGTTTTAGAAGTCAAAAAAGATTTTTCCAGGTTAACAAGGGATGAAAGATCACTGGAGTGTATCAGACTGGAAGTAGTGTGTGTGCAGAGTCTTTGTTGTTGTTATTAGGTGCCATAGAGTAGATACTGACCCATAGCGACTTTATGCACAGCAGAACGAAACACTACACATTTCTGGGCCAACCTCACTACTATTGCCACGCTTGAGGCCATTGATGCTGCCACTTGGCCAATCCATCTCGTTGGGGGTCTTCCTCTTTTTCTCTGACCCTCCACTTTACCAAACATGATATCCTTCCCCAGT
>NW_006408530.1:168671-174022 GCF_000296735.1 Chrysochloris asiatica | reverse complement strand
CATGGATATTATCCTATCACAGACAGCGTTGTACCTCATGACTGCTCTGGATATCTTCTTTTTGACAATGAATGCAACACCATTCCTCTTCAATTTGTCATTCCCAGCATAGTAAACCATGTGGTATTCAGCATCAAAATGGCCAATTCCAGTCCGTTTTAGTTCATTAATGCTTAAGATGGAGTCCTGGTGTAGCGCTATGGGTTAATTCGCCAGACTGCAAAGCCATTTGAACTGCAAGGTCGGCAGTTCAAGCTCACCAGTTGCTCCTCAGAACCCTATACAGGGTTTCTATTAGTCAGACCGACTCGATGGCATTTAACAACAGCAATGCTTAAGATATCAATTTTTATGTGTTCCATTTCATTTTTGACAACTTCCAATTTCCCACATTCATACTTTGTACATTCCATGTTCCATTTTTTAATGGATGTTTACAGCTTTCTCTTCATTTTGAGTTGTACCTCATTAGCAAATGAAGGACCTGTGTTCTTTTCTCCCACTAACTTTACTCCATTTGCATTATCATGGTCAACTCCACTTTGAAGAGGCAGCTCTTCCCCAGTCGCATTTTGAGTGCCTTCCAACCTAAGGAACTCGTTTTCCGGAACTATATCTAACAGTGTTTCTCTGCTATTCATAAGGTTTTCAGTGACTAAATATTCGGAATTAGTACATCACTCTTTCTTCTTTTTAGTCTGTCTTCATCTGGAAGCTCATCTGAAACATGCACACCATGGGTGACCCTGCTCATATTTAAAATACTGGTGGCATAGCTTTCAGAATCATAGGAACTCACAAGCCACCATAGTATGACAACTGACTGACAAGTGGTGGGTGCAGAGTCCTGGGGTGGTTCAAATAATTAGTGTGCTCAGCTGCTAACAGAAAGCTTAGAGGTTTGAGTTTACCAACAGTGCCTCATAAAAAGGCCTGGTAATCTAGTTGTCCAGTGAAAACTCTGTGGAATACAGTTCCATTCTGACACACATAGTGTTGTTGGATTCTTTTTTTTTTTTTTTTTTAAGAGTGTGTGCAAGATCCTTGGCCATAGAAAGACATGATGTACTGCAGAAACAGAAACGTTTCAAGTGGCTTAGCAACCAACTAGTTGTCCTGAAGTCAATTCCAACTCATGTAGACATAGAATATATAGGAAGTGTTGAGAAAGGGGAAAAGAAGGAAGATAAAGTCAGGTAGGTGAGATCTTGTAAGCCATTCTTCAAGCAACTTAAACATGTAAACATACCTAACATTTTTAATATGCAGTAAGTGCAATTGTGAGTTAGACTTCTAGAATTTATCTGAATTTATAGAAATTATCAGTTTCTGAACTTCATTTACACATGCTAACACTGTGTGAAAGCATCTATTGGAAGCTATCTTACTTTTAGATATAAAGATAAAATAAAAATATCAAGTTATGTTTAAGATATTTGGGGAAATGGAAATGTGTAAACTCAAAAGTATTGCAAGGATTTCTTTTTCCTTATTTCATAAAAATGTTTCGTCCATATACAAATATGTAAAGCTATATATGATAAGACAAGCATAAAAAGAGGAGATTAAAGTGCACCATGGGGTGTACTGGAGGATAATGTGCTGGGCCACAAGGTCAGTTTGAGCTACTTGCTCAGCAGTTCAAACCCAACAGCCGCTCCTCAGAAACCCTATAGAGTCACTATGATTTGGAACTGACTTGAAGGCACTTAACAACAACAGTCCTAAACCATGACATTATTAATAGCCTCATATGCATGTGAAAGTGGGACAATGATTAAGGAAGACCAGAGAAGAATTGATGCATTTGACTAATGGTTTTGATAAAGAATATTAAAAGTATTGTTGACTGCCAGAAAAACAAACAAATCTGTCTTGGAAGAAATGTAGCCAGAAAACTCCTTAAAAGCAAGGATGGTGAGACTTTGTCTCTCATACTTTAGACATGTTGTGAGGAGACACTAATCTCTGGAGATGCATATCATGCTTGGTGAAGTGGAGGGTTAGCAAAAAAGAGGAAGATACCCAACGAGATGGCTTGACACAGTGGCAGCAACAATGGGTTCAAACATAACAATTGTGAGAACACAGGACAGGGCTGTGTTTCATTCTATTGTGCATAGTGTCACTATGAATCAAAGCTGAATTGAAATCCTCTAACGACAACAACATCAACAATATAGGAGGCATTATTAACACTGTATGAGTCTTGTACTTTTGTACTTTCAGTAACTTCTTATCAAGAATCTCTTATGCCTTTACAAACCAACAAACACAATTTCCTCTAACTTTTCATGCACACACACAATTGAGATAATGTAGAGAAGGGCAAAGAATCCAAAGCTAGACAGACAGGCTTTGGCATAATTCAGAAGAGACCACACAAACTACACTGAATTTATCTGAGCCTGTTCTAACCTTTGGATCATATCCCTCCCAGAGGAACTAAAGAAATCCATCCACCAAGTGCACATTGAAAATACTGAGTACACTCTCCAATAACTGTTGTGTTAAGCATTATTTCCTGTATGCAGTATACACAGTCAGAGTATTAAAATCAGACATTGTGAGGCCAGACAGTTCCATGCTTTTTTTCCCCTTAAATATCACAAATGTGAAAACAACAACAACCTAATATTATTTTACCAGCTACTACATTTGGTGTTCAATCTAGAACTGTTGCTGACTCTCTTTTCATGCATTTATATCTACATAAAACCTCACGATAAACTGCTGAGTGATTTAAAATACTATTTAAATAAAAGCTTTCCAGAGATATTAATAGGAGCTGAGTTGGGCTTTTGAGGGAAGGTCTCCCCACCTGTAGCCAAAGACATCTATTTAACTACTGTGGTCTCTTGGCCGTGCATAGTGACTGATTTACTGTCACAGATAATCCAGTGCTCGGCCAGAAGCCATTTCAGTTTAAGGGCATGTGGTTTGGCAGGCAGCATTGCTTGCAATAATGTAATAAAACAGAAAGAAATCCATACCTGGTTGTTAAAGAAAAGAGTCTGTCTATTTTGCCAGAGGCAGGTGAAATGGGTCTTAGTGATTTAGTGGTGGGTCAGAGCAGAGCAGTATAAAATAATCCACCATTCTTCGTATTTCTGAAAATGAGCAGCATGCTTCAGAGTTCTTAAATCCTGTGCACAATTGGAAGAGGTAGGGGGAAATGTGCTAATTTTATTTGTCTTCTCAGGCCATTGGTTTATGATGGTGCTATTACCATTTATGGTTGTTCTGGTCAAGGTCCTTTTGGTTGTAACGATCAGAAATCCATGTAAACTCACTCAAATATCATAAAATCACAGGCCAGGAAGAGGAGTAGAGGTAGGTTTCAGATGGAACTGAGATAGAGAGGCTATTCTCTGTTTCTGAGAGCTGCCTGCCTCACTCCTCAGGTTTCCTCCCAGTTAGTCTGTTCCATTTTTCTCTTTCAGCACACTGGCTTCCTCTGCTTGCACATAATCCTAAATTACTGTACCTTTCTCCTTGTCCTTTTCCATATCACAGACTTTATGTTACAAGGCTCACTTGAGTCCCTCAAGGTCCTATTTCCAAATTCCCAGGAAAGGAATTTGATTGGGCTAGTTCATCCAACTTTGGCCAGTCTTTGCACAAAGTAACATTATGATTGTCAGTGAGCCTGTCAATTGATACTTCAATGGTTGTTTAGGAGTAGGAATCTTTCTCATGTGATCTGCTGCTCATTCAGGAAGAACTACGGTCAAGCAAAATAACAATTATTATAGTTAAGTGCCATTGAGTAGATTCTGACTCATAGTGGCCCTATATAGGACTTCCAAGGAGTGACTGGTGAGTTTGAACCACTGATCTTGCGGTTAGTAGTTCAGTGCTTATCCTACAGCACCACACCAGGACTCTAAGGCAACAATAGTCATGTCAAATATAACAGTGACTTCTAATTATGTTAGCACTGGATATGCCTATTTTAATTTAAAGACATGAAATATCAACTCCTATGCTAAATTCAGGAGACGCAATTGTCATTAAAACATACAAATTCATCATTAGTCAGGGTCTACCTTAACTATAGCATGCTCTAACTTTCCTTATGTAGAATCGAACAAATTTACTCAATGTGTCCTTTATATTATCTTTATACTGCTACTTCTGAAGGAGCCCAGGTAGCATAGTGGATTACAAAGTGGGCTGCTAAGCACAAGGACAGTAGTTCAAATCTATCAGTTGCTTCTCAGGAGAAACTTTTACAGCCTTGGAAACCCTATACAGAGTTGCTAAGAGCTGGAACTGACTTGGTGGCACACAACCACAACTACCACCTCTGAGCAGATTAAAGACAAAGACTATATCTTGTTTATGATAATGCATTGTTGTTCTTAAGTCCTGTTGAGTTGGTTCCAACCCATAGCAGCCCTATATAGTTTCTAATGAGTAGCTGGTGAGCTTGAAACAGTAACTTTGTGATTCAATCAACTTTGCTGTCCAGCACATTAGCCCACAGTGCCACACCACGACTCCATAATAATACAAAAAATCCTCCTATTTCTATTATTCTAAAAGGGGAATAAATAATGTTTCTTCTACAAAGTCTTCTTACTCCATGCTATATAAAAATCACTCCCAATTTCCCACTACCTCCTTACTTGACAACAACAATAAGCTTCACTTTACCTTGTAGAGGTGTATCACCTTATGTCTTTACTTTACCATGTATCCTCTTTTCTTCAGTTCAGGACAGGGTCATGAGCTGATTAGAGGGATGTTTCTTTAAGAAACATTTTCTATATAAATGAGCATTTGTCTTTAATTAGTTTTGTGATTTAGACTTGGAGAAGGAAGCATTACTATATACTTTTAAAAATCTGTGTTTGATATTTAATGTGGAACAGAATTCTTAAGTGAGGGTTACATGTTGGTGTTAAGTGCCATTGAATAGGTTCCAATTCACAGTGACCCTTATGGGGTTTCTGAGGAGCAGCTGGTAGGTTTTAACCACTGACCTTGTAGTTAGCAGTCCAGCGCTTATCCCACAGCACCACACCAGGACTATAGGCATCTCATACAGTATTTTTACCATCACTAATGCAATGTTGTTGCTGTTGTTACATGCCATTGAGTCAGTTCCGGCTCATAGTGCCCCTGTTTATGTAGAGTTTCCAAGGAGCGTCTGCTAAGTTTGCATAAAACTATAGGTAGAAACCAGAACCACATCCAGATCTCCAGAGATGAGAAATCTCCATTTGAAAGGATGAGCAGACCAGCCTGGAGAGGCTAGAAGAATAAAGGATACCTCTTGAAAGAAAGACCTGCAGGAAAAATGGAGGCAGATGGGCTGTTACTACAAGAACAAACAAATCGCTTCC
>NW_006408530.1:151864-167425 GCF_000296735.1 Chrysochloris asiatica | reverse complement strand
AGTGCTACACCAGGACTCCAGTAATGCAATGTTGTTGCTGTTAAGTACCGTGGAGTCGGTTCCGACTCATAGTGACCCTACACAGGGTTTCTGAGGCTGCAAAATTTTAAGGAAGCAGAAAGCCTCATCTTTCTCCCGTGGAACAGTTCCGATCTGCCGACCTTGAGGTTAGCAGCGGGATTCGTAACCACTATGCTACCAGAGCAAATACAATAGTCACCTTAAAATGATTCTGAGTCATTCAAGAAGCTGATTAAATAAATTCGGTTCTCCAGTGATTCACCGAGCTGGTAAAAATCCAGGTACATTATTGTTTCTTTCTGTAGGTACTTTTGCAAACCAAGTGAATAGCTCACTAGAGAAAAGTTGTCACTTTCACTGATTCATCAACATTTTCCCCAGTAATCACAGTACCTGTGCCATCTGCGTTTAGCACTTGACAAAAAAAAAAAAAAGAAAGAAAGAAAGAAAAGACTCCTTGCAACTGCCATACAAATCAGGAGCAATGACAAGGTCACCCAGAAGGGAATTTCCGGACTCTAAGAAGATGTTCTACCGCGTGGCGGTAAGCAATAACAGCATTCTACACAAGTTCTCCAGCATCCCAGGCTGCTCCGCCCCAGTCTAGAGCTGCGGCAGGTCCATTGGGAAATGTGTATTATGCCTGGGTTAATTTGCTGATTAATCTCTAGTCAGTGGTTTGTGCTTTCCCCAGATGGCCAATTAAAATTTACAACTGGCAGAACAGTGTCCTGTTGGCAGGCTGCTGAGGGGCTAAAGCTAGAGGCAGTGACAGAAGGCATGGGCCTAGTTTTGTCTTGTTTCCCCCCTCCCCTTTTCTTTATTTCTCTCTCTTGCTCTTTTTAAAGCTGCTGGATTTATTCAGAGGAAAGTGTAAGGCCGGCTTATGCAGTAAGTGTGAGATGTGTGGTGTAGTTTACAACCCTGCTGCTATTTACTTTCCAACACTCTCAGGGCAGCTCCAGTATTCCAGGCATCAACGGTTTTACCAACAGCAAATATAGCTGACAAAATCAGCCAGGGGGCACAACTGATTTAACAGCTTCTGAAATGTAATAGCCTTTTTTCCCCCTGATTTGCAGTCCCCATGGATTGATGGTCTAATATCATTCACTTCCTCACAAATATATAAAACATTTACAGTTGTTTGCGTAAATCAAAGGCAAAGTGCTGTGTGTGAAACTGATAATAAGTAATGCTGTGATGTATATAAAAGATAACAAACTTTTACAGCAATAGCCCCCAAAATTAACTGTTACATTGTACTTAGCATTCTATACAAATTGCTTCGTATACACATCTGAATAAAATATAAAGCAAGGAATTTAATTAAAGAAATGCAATTTGATATAATTCTTTATTTTATAGTAAAATATTTGCTATGTGCTTCAAATATGCATGAGTCATCTGGATGGGAAATTTTGAAGGAAATTGTTAATTAAGGTCTATTGATTCTTTGTGTGTGTGTGTGTGAACATTTTATTGTACTTTAAGTTTGAAAGCTTACATAGTAAATTAGTTTACCGATCAATAATTCATACACAGATTGTTCTATGACATTGGTTGCAATCTTAGAATGTGTCAGCACTCACTTCTTTTCTTCCCTGGGTTCCCCATTTCCTCTGGTTTCTCTATTTCTTCTTGTCTTCTCATCTTTGGTTTTTTGTAAATGTTGCCCTTTTGGTCTCATATGTTGATTGTTCTAAGAAACACATGAATCCAAGGTGTTATTGTTGGTTTTATAGACCAACCTATTAACTAACTGAAAGGTGACCTCTGGGAGTGTCTTTGGTTTCAAAGTAAAAGATTTTCTCAGGCCGATGGTTTTGGGGATTCCTCCAGTTTCTTTCATACCAGTAAGTCTGGTATGTTGTTTGGTTGTGCTTTTTTAATGATTTCAATTTGTTCTCTATTTTTCACCCATTCTAATTAGGATCTCTAATTGTTTTTATTTAAATTTTCATTTTTTACCCATTCAAATCAGGATCTTTAACTGTGGTCCTGGTGAGAGTGGTCAGTTGTGGTAACTGGGTCCCATTCAATTCTCTGTTCTCAGGTTAGAGGAGGCTGTGCTTCATGTGGGCAATTAGTCCTTTGTACTAATTACTTCTTTGAATCTTTGATTTTCGTCATTCTCCTTTTCTCCAGGTAGAATGATACCAACAGTTTCTTCTTAGATGGCTGCTTATAAGAATTTAAGACCCCAGACATTACTTACCACACTGGGATTTAGAACATTATATTTACGAACTGTGCTTTTCCAGTTGACAATGAGGTTGTCTGTTCCCGTTAGATGTCTCACAAGACTGTGGTCCTTTAACTGTTAGTCCAGTAGTTCTCTCCCATTAGCTGTCTAATTTCTATGGCTCTGCCCTTTATATGCTTTATTTCATATGTGAGTATGCATGAAGCATTTACAAATTTGTATGTAGAAATACCCACAATGTTACCTATATATGAATATAGGTGTATTCTTGTACAACCTTCCTCACCTATTGGGCATGCTTATTTATCTAAGTGGAGTCCTGGTGTGGCATTGCAGGTTAGTGCGCCGAACTGTAAGGTCTATTTGAACTGCAAGGCCAGCAGTTCAAGCTCACCAGCAGCTCCTCTGAAATCCTATATAAGATCACTATGAGTTGGAACCAACTCAACAGCACTTAGCAACAACAATAGCAAATTTTCCTAAGTTATTGTCATTTATTACTGTTATTGTAGCTTTGTATATGTCATAGCATTTATCATAGTTTGTCCTTTGTTTTTATGTCTTCCTTTCTGTAGTTATATGGTGCTGACTCCCCCATGTTATGTATTGTCTTTTCACTTACCAGAATTAACTGGTAGTGTAGTGGTTATGAATCGGGCTGCGAATCTCAAAGTCAGCAGTTTGAAACTTCCAGCTGCTCCACGGGAGAAAGATGAGGCGTTCTGCTCCCATAAAGAATTACAGCCTTGGAAACTCTGTACAGAGTTGCTATGAGTCAGAACCGACTCCATGACACACAGCCACCACCACCACCATCTAGTTGGAACTGACTAGATAGCACATAACAACAACTATCTAGTTAGTTGTTTTTTCCTCCCTCCCCATTCCAAACTTGGTAACCATCAAAGAATGATTCTTTCTGAATGTAAGTGTACTATTGACTTTTAATAATGGTTATGGTCTCATATAATATTTTTACTTTTGTTATTGACTTTTTTCACTCAGCATAATATCCCCAGGTTCATCCATATTACAAGGTGTTTCACAGAGTCATTCTTTACTGATGTGTAGTATTCCATTGTATATATGTACCAGAGTTTGCCCATTCATGCATCAATGGGTACTTAGATATTTTCCATCTTTTTGCTGTTGTGAATAATGCTGTGATAAACAGGACTATTTGTGTCACAGCTCTTATTTCTCTTGTTGCTGTTGTTAAGTGCCATCAAGTCAGTACCGACTCATAGCAACCCTGTGCATAACAGAATGAAACACTGCCCAGGCCTGCATCAACCTCACAATTGTTGCTATATTGCTGCCATTGTGCCAATCCATCTCACTGGGGCTCTTCCTCTTTTTCTCTGGCCCTCCTTATTTCTACAGAATACACACACACACACACACACACACACACACACATGCACTCAGGAGTGGGATTGCTGGATCATATGATATTTTTCTTTCTACCTTTTTTAAGCAAGTGTCACACTGTTTTCATAGTGGTTTTACCATTTTGTAGTCTCATCAGCAGTGTAGAAGAGTTCCAGTATCTCCCACAACCTTGCCAGTGTTTGTTGTTCTGTGGTTTCAATCAGAGCCATTATTATTGAGAGATGCTCTCTTGCTGTAGTTTTGCATTGCATCTCTTTAATTGGGGTCCTGGTGTGGTACTGGAGGGTATGCACTGGATTACTAACTGAAAGATTCGTGGTCCAAACCCACCAGTCTCTCCTTGGAAACCCTATGAAGGATAGCTATGAGTCAGAACTCACTTGATGGCACTTAATAACAGTAGCTAATGACCACAAGTATCTTTTCAGTTGTTTATAATTGCCTGACTGTCTTCTTTGGTGAAGTGTCTGTTCATATGTTTTGCCCATTTGAAAAATTGGATTGTTTGTTTTTTGTTGTTGGGGTATAAACTTTTCTATAAATTTTAGAGATACAGAGAGGTAAGACCCTTGTCAGATTTATTTATGATTTGTTTTTTCAGCCTGTAGTTATTCCTTTGTAGCCCTTATATGGTGCTGTAGGATAAGCACTAGACTGCTAACTGCAAGGTTGGCAGTTCAAACCTACCAGCCATTCCTCAGAAGCCTTCTAAAGGGTTGCTATGAGCCACTATTCACTCAGTGAGACTTAACAACAACAAAATGATCTTTTCACTTTTTTTAGGAAATTTTTTGATGAATCTGATAGTTAAGATTTTGTGTCAACTCCACTGGGCCACAATTCTCAGCTGTCTGGCAGTTGAGATGTAGCCATTCCCCCTATAGGAGTTGTTGAGATAAACCAATAAAAAGATTAAGGGTGGGAGGCTCCACTCTTAATCCCACTACCACTGTAATCTGATTTATGGGAGATTCTCAAGAGCCTGGCATGAAACACCTTTTATCTTATAAAATGTGGAGAAGGTGGAACCTAATACCATCAAGATAAAAAAAGCCTGGAGGGAAGTGTGTCTTTTGGATTTGGGTTCTCTGCACTATGAAGTTCTGAGATCCAGGGGAAGATTGATACCAAGATGTATGGAGATCTCCAAAGATTACAGGGCCCACAGATGCTGAAAGGAGACAGGACGTTTCCTCAGAACAGACAACGAGAAACCTGGTTTTCTGAATTTAGACTTCTAGCTTCCTAAAATGTGAGAGAATACATTTCTGGTTGTTGTAGCTATACACTTGTGGTATTTCTATTATAGTAGTATTAGATAACTAAGATATCTAATACTTAGATATCTTAGAACACATGTATTTAATATTTGTTGTTAAGTGCCATAGAGTCAGTTTCAACTCATAGTGGCCTATGTACAACACAAAGAAACACTTTCCAGTCCTGTGCCATCCTCACAATTGTTGTTATGCTTGAGCCCATTGCTACTGCCACTGTGTCAGTCCATCTTATTGTGGGTCTTCCTCTTTTCTGCTGCTGGCCCTCCACTTTACCTAGCACTATGTCCTTCTCTAGAGACTGTTACTTCCTAATATGTCCAAAGGATAAGAGATGAACTCTTGCCATCCTGGCTTCTAAGGAACACTCTGGCTGTACTTCTTCATGTACTTCATTCTGGCAGTACATGGCACTTTCAATATTCTTCTCTAATACCATATCTAAAAATACATCATTTCTTTAGGAAATCAATGCTAACTGTAATGTCTGCAGCTCAAACCCACTAGCCATTCCATTGGAGAGAGTTGAGGTTTTCTGCACTCAGAATGAGTTTTAATATCAAAAACACAAAGGAGCTGTTCCCTTTGGTCCTGTAGGATCACTATGCATTAGAATTGACTCACTGATAATGGGTTTGATTTTTTGGTTTTACTTATGTAGTTTATGTTTTGTTGTGTGTACATTTTTAGTTATGTTTGCTAGTCTATTTAGGGCTCTTCAGGTTTGTTCCTGGTGTAGTGCTGTGGGTTAATATACTGGGCTGAAAAGTTGGTTTGAACCATAAGGTCGGTGGTTCAAGCTCACCAGCCACTCCTCGGAAACCATATACAGAGTTGTTATGGGTCAGAACAGACTCAAAGGCACTTAAAACAACCACAACAAGATTTGTTCCTATGCTTTCTTCCATGAACATTATGGTTCCAGGCTTTACACTTAGATCTTTGATCCATTTTGACTTGCTTTTGTGTATAGTGTAAAATATAGATCCTATTTATTTTTTTTCCAAATGGATATCCTCCATTGATTCTTAAATAAGCTCTACAAGGTAATGATGCATGAGATTATGACAGCTTTTATTTTCATTAACTAGTGTTAACAGTTGCTAAAAATAAATATATTTATTGAGGAGGAAAATAATTTTGAGGGTAAATATTATGTTATTGACAGCAAAAAGAATTTAGGGGCTCAAGTGCAAGTTTCAATTATAAAAAAAGCAAGGGAAGAGGGACAAGGCCTGAAAAGTTAAAACAATATTGAAAGAAAAGAACAAAGTAGAAGGCCTTACACTTTATCATTTTAAAGCATACTAAAAAACTACAGTAATCAAAAAGGCTGGTGACTAGTATAACAGTAGACACATAGACCAATGGAATAGAATTGAATCCAGAAATCAACCCACAAAAATCTGGTCAACTGAATTTTGATAAGAGTGCTAAATCCATTCAATGGGGAAAGAAGAGCCTCTTATATAAATGGTGGTGCTGGAAAGATTGGATTTCCATGTATAGAAAAAAGAAATGGGATCTATGCCTCATACTATACACAAAAACAGATTTAAAATGGACTAAGGACCTGAATGTGCAAACTAAAATACTAAAATTCTTACAAGAAAATCATGGGCAACCCTGTCAGATCTAGTTTTTAAAAATGGATTAGCTAATATCATAGCCAAAGTACAAAAGACAAAAAACAAAAAGACAAAAAATTAAATGAAATCCCATACGAATCAAAAAACTTTTGTTGAAAGATTTTACCAAAAACGTAAAAATGCAAGCTAACAGCCGGGAGAATAACTTTGGAAACCATAGATCTGACAAGAATCTTATAACTAAAATATACTTAAAATGTTGACAACTTAACAACAAAAGAACAAGTGGGCAACAGACTTGGGTAGACATTTCACTAAAGAGGGCATTCAAATGACAACCAAACACATGATAAGATGCTCAACATGATTAGTCATTAGAGAAATGTAAATTAAAACCACAACGAGATACAATTTATCTCCCACTAGGGTAAGGAGTCTGGTGTGGCACTGTAGGATAAGCACTCAACCACAAGGTTAGTTCAAATCAACCAGCTGCTCCTCAGAAACCCTATACAGGGTTGCTAAAAGTTGGAAATTATTTGACGGCACTTAACAACAATAACAGCAACAAGGAGGGTAAAGAAACCCTGGTGAAATAATGAGTTATGAGTCAGTAGTTTGAAGCTACCAGCTGCTCCATGGGAGAAGGGTAAGGCTCTCTGCTCTTGTAAAGTCTCAGAAACCCTTTAAAGGAATAGTTCTACTTTGTGTTATAGGGTTGCTTGAGTTGGAATCAACCCCATGTTAGTGGATGGGCTAGGACAGGGAAGATAAAATAAAAACTAAAAAACCCAGAAGATAACAAATGTTGGTGATAATGTAGGCTAAATTGGAACTCTTACCTATTGCTGATTGTTGTTTTTGTTGTGTGCCGTAGAGTCGTTTCCGACTCATAGCGACACAGGGTTTCCGAGGCTGTAAATCTTTACGGGAGCAGACCGCCTCATCTTTCTCCCGCGGAACCTTGGTAGTTTCGAACTGCTGACCTTGAGGCTTGCAGCCCGATTTGTAACCACTACGCTACCAGAGCAACTTTAACTGATAGGAATCCAAAACGGTAGCCATTGGGAGAACCAGACACACTCTCATAAATTGTTAGGTGTCACTGAGTCTGTTCTGAGTATGTACAACAAAACAAAGCACTGCTGGAATTGCATCATCCTCGTAATCATTGCGATGCTTGAGCCCATTGCTGCCACCACTGTGTCAACCCATCTCCATAAGACTCTTCCTCTTTTTCTAGGACATTATACTTTACCAAGTATGATGTCCTTCTTCAGGGACTGGATCCTCTTGATAATATGTCCAAAGTATATGAAACAAACTTGTCATTTTTGCTTCTAAGGAACACTCTGCCTATACTTCTAAGACAGAATTGTTTGTTCTTCTGGCAGTCCATTGTTGTTGTTAGGTGCTATCAAGTCGGCATTGACTCATAGCAACCCTATTCCCAACAGAATGAAATACTGCTCTGTCCTGGGCCAACCTCACAATCATTGCTAAGTCTGAGCCCAATACTGATGGCACTGTGATAATCATCTGTTGTAGGTCTTCCTCTTTTTCACTGACCTTTCACTTTATCAAACATGATATCCTTCTCCAGTGACTGGTCCCTCCTGATAATATGTCCCAAGTATGAGAGATGAAATCTGGCATCCTGGTTTTCAAGGAGCATTTTGGCTGTACTTCTTCCAACACAGATCTATTTGTTTTTTGGCAGTCCAACGTCCTTTAATATTTTCCTCTAATAACATAACTCAAATGTATCAATTCTTCTACTGTCTTCCCTATTCACTGCCCAACTTTCACATGCATATGAGGTTAATGAAAATACCATGGCTTGGCTAGGCCCACTTTAGTCCTTAAAATGACATCTTTGCTCTACATCACTTAAAAGAGTTCTTGTGCAGCAGATTTGACTAATGCAATACATCGTTTTATTTCTTGACTGTTGCTTCCATGAGTGTTGATAGTTGATACAAGCAAAATGAAGTCTTTGGCAACTTCAATCTTTTCTCTATTTATATGTAAGTTGTTCATTGATCCAGTGGTGAAGATGTTTGTTTTCATTACATTGAGATGCAACCCACAACGAACTCTGTGACGTTTGAATTTATCAGTAAGCATTTCAATTTCTCTTCAATTTCAGCAAACAAGATTGTATCATCTGCATATCTCAAGTTGTTAAAAAGTCTTCCTCCAACCCTAATGTCTTCCTTCATATATTGCAGTTTCTTGAATTATTTGCTCAGCATACAGATTGAATAAGTATGGTGAAAGAATACAAACTGGCACACACCTTTCCTAATTTTAAACCATTTGGTGTTCCATTGTTCTGTTTGAACAACAGCCTCTTGGTCTTTGTACAGGTTCCTCATGAGCACAATTAAAATGTTCTAGAATGCTCATTCTTTGCAATGTTGTCCATAGTTTGTCATGAGCCACACAATCAAAAGCCTTTGCATAGTCAATAAAGCACAGGTAAACATTTTCTGGAATCCTTTGCTTTTAGCAAAGATCCATCTCATGGCAGCAATTATATCCCACATTCCACTTCCTATTCTGAATCCAGCTTGAATCTCTGGAAGTTCTCTGACAATGAATGGCTGCAGCTATTTTTTTATTATCTTTAGCATGATTTTACTTGCATGAGACATTAATTATATTGGCCAATGATTTTTGCATTCTGTTGGCTCACCTCTCTTTGGAATGGGCATAAATATGAATCTCTTCCAGTCAGTTGGCCAGATAGTTGCTTTCCACATTTCTTGCCATAGATGAGTGAATGCCTCCAGTGCAGCATCAGTTTGTTGAAGGATTTTAACTTGTTTTCCATCAATGCCTGTTACCTTGTTCTTTGTCAATTCCTTGGACTTCCTCCTTCAGAATCATTGGCTGTTAATCATGTGCCGTCTCTTGAAATGGTTGAATATCAAAGTTATCAAAGTTGTTTTTTTTTTTTTTTTTGTACAGTGACTCTGCATATTCCTTCTATCTTCTTTTGATGCTTTCTGCATTATTCAATATTTTGCCCATAGAATCCTTCAATGTTTCAAATAAAGGCTTGAATTTTTAATTCAGTTCTCTCAGCTTAAGAAATGCCAAGTATGTTCTTCCCTTTTGTTTTTTTGACTCCAGGTCTTTACACATTTCATTATTATATTTGACTTTGTCTTCTCAAGATGTTCTTTCAAACTTTCTGTTTAGCTCTCTTACTTCTTCATATCTTCAATTTGCTTAGCATAGCTATGCTGGAAAGCAAGTTTCAGAGTCTCTTCTGACATGCATTTTGGTCTTTTCTTTCTTTCTTGTCTTCTAATGGTCTTTTGCTTCCTTCCTGTATGCTGCTTTTGATGCCATCCCACAACTCTCTGGTCTTCCATCTTTACTGTTTAATGCATCAAATCTGATCTTCAGATGTTCTCTAAATTCAGGTGGGATAAATTCATGGTCATATTTTGGCTCACATGTACTTGTTTTAATTTTCTTCAGCCTTCATTTGCATATGAGCAATTGATAATTTGTTCTACAGTCTGTGCCTGGCTTTATTTTGGCTGGTGATATGAAACTTCTCCACCGTCTCCTTACATAAATGTAGTCAATTTAATTTCTGTGTATACCATATGATGAGGTCCATAAGTACAGCCATCATTCCTGTTGTTTAAAAAAAGGGTTTGCAAAGACGTCATTAGTCTTACAAAATTCTGTCATGGGATTCAAAGCATCGTTTCTATCACCAAGGCCATAGTTTCCAACTATTGGTCTTTCTTCTTTGTTTCCAATGTTTGCATTCCGATTGCCAATAATAATCAATATATCATGATTGTTTGTTTAATCAATTTCAGACTAAAGAAGTTCATTGATTTCTTCAATTGCATCATCACTAGCTTTACAGCCACCACCAGTCTGTCAGTTTGTTGTACTGTGGTGGCTTGTGAGTTGCAGGGTCACCCATGTTGGACAGGTTTCAGATGAGCTTCCAGATGAAGACAGACTAGGAAGAAAGAGTGACGAACTACTTCAGAATCTTTAGTCACTGAAAACCTTATGAATAGCAGAGAAACACTGTCAGATATAGTTCTGGAAAATGAGCCCCTCAGGTTGGAAGGCACTCAAAATGCGACTGGAGAAGAACTGCCCCCTCAAAGTACAGTTGACTGTGATGACGTGAATGGAGTAAAGCCCATGGGAGAAAAGCCCACAGGACTTTTATTTGCTGATGGGGGCACAACTAAAATGAAGAGAAACAGCTGTAAACATGCATTGAAAATCAGAACATGGATTGTACGAAGTAAGAATGTGGGAAAATTGAATATTGTCAAAAATGAAATAGAACGCATCAACATAAATATCTTAGGCATTAGTGAGCTAAAATGGACTGGTATTGGCCATTTTGAATCTGACAACTATGCGGTTTACTAAGTCGGGAATGACAAATTGAAGAGAAAAGGTGTTGCATTTATTGTCAAAAAGAACATACCCAGATCAATCATGAGGTACAATGCTGTCTGTGATAGGATAATATCCATGTGCCTACAGGGAAGCCCAGTTAATACCACCATTATTCAAATTTACACACCAACCACTAAAGCCAGTGAGGCTGAAATAGAAGAATTCTACCAACTTCTTTAATCTGAAATTGATTAAACATACAATCAAGATGTATTGATCATTACTGGTGATTGGAATGCAAAGGATGAGAGCAAAGAGGAAGGATCACTAGATGGAAAATATGGCCTTGGTGATAGAAATGATGCTGGAGAATGCATGATAGAATTCTGCAAAACCAATGACTTGTTCATTTAAAATACCTTCTTTAGACAGCATAATAGACGACTATACACATGGACCTCACCAGATGGAATACATAGGAATCAAATTGACTACATCTGCAGAAAGAGACAATGGAAAAGCTCCATATCATCAGTCAAAACAAGGCCAGGGGCAGACTGTGGAACAGGCCATCAATTACTCATATGCAAATTCAAACTGAATCTGAAGAAAATGAAAACAAGTCCACGAGAGCCAAAATATTACCTTGAATATATATCCTACCTGAATTTAGAGATCATCTGAAGAACAGATTTGATACATTAAACACTAAAGACCAAAGACCAGAAGAGTTGTAGGATGACATCAAGAACATCATACATGAAGAAAGCAAAAAGTCTTTGAGAAGACAAGAAAGAAGGAAAAAGTCAAAATGGATATCAGAAGAGACACTGAAACTTGCTCTCCAGCGTAGAGATGCTAAAGCAAATGGAAGAAATGAGGAGGTTCAAGAGCTGAACAGAAAATTTCAAAGATCAGCTCAAGAAGATAAAACCAAATATTAAAAAAAAAGTGCAAAGATCTGGAATCAGAAAACCAAAATGGAAGAACACGCTCAGCATTTAGCAAGCTGGGGGAACTGAAAAAAAATTCAAGCCTCAACTTTTGTTATTGATAGATTCATGGGCAAATTATTGAATGATGTAGAAAGCTTCAAGAGAAGATGGAAGGAATACACACAGTCACTGTACCAAAAGGAAATGGTTCATGTTCAACTGTTTCAAGAGGTAGCATATGATCAAGAGCCAATGATACTGAGGGAGGAAGTCCAAGGTGCATTGAGGGAATTGGCAAATAAGAAGGCACCAGGAATTGATGGAATAAAAATTGAAATCTTTCAAGAAAGTGAGGCGGCACAGGAGGCACTCACTCATCTCTGCCAAGAAATTTGAAAGACAACTATCTGGCCGACTGATTCGAAGAGATCCTTATTTGTGCCCATTCCAAAGAGAGGTGACTAAATGGAATGCGGAAATCATTGAACAATCTCTTTGATATCCCATGTGGGTACAGTTTTGCTAAAGGTAATACAGGTACAGCTACAATCACGCATTGACAGAAAACTTCCAGAGGTTCAAGCCAGATTCAGAAGAGGACATGGAACGAGGGATAACATTGTTGATGTCCTATGGATCTTGGCTGAAAGCAAAGAATATCAGAAAGATGTTTACCTGTGCTTCATTTGCTACGCAAAGGCTTTCGATTGTGTGAATCATGACAAGCTATGACAACATTGTGATGTATGAGTATTCCAGAACACTTAATTGTTCTCATGAGGAATCTGTACCTGGACCAAGGAGCAGTTGTTTGAACAGAACATGGGAACAGTGAATGGTTTAAAATTTAATAAGGTGTGCAACAAGGTTGTATTCTTTCACCATACTTATTCAACCTGTATGCTGAGCAAATAATCCTGAGCAAATAATATGCTGAGAAGCTGGGTTCTATGAAGAAAAATGTGGCATCAGGATAGGAAGAAGACTCATTAACAACCTGTGATATGCAGGTGATACAACCTTGTTTGCTGAAAGTGAAGAGGACTTAAAATACTTGTTGATGAAGATCAAAGAGCACAGCCTTCGGTATGGGTTACATCTCAATGTAAAGAAAACAAAAATCATCACCACTGGACCAATAAACAACATTCTTATCAATGGAGAAAAGATTGAAGTTGTCAAGGAGTTCATTATTCTTGGATCAACTATCAACACTCATGGAAGCAACATTCAAGAAATCAAACGACGTATTGCTTTAGGCAAATCTGCTGCACAAAACCTTTTTAAAGTGTTGAAGAGCAGAGATGTCAGCTTGAGGACTAAGGTGCGCCTGACCCAAGCCATGATATTTTCAATAACCTCATATGCATGTGTAAACTGGACAGTGTCTAAGGAAGACCATGGAAGAATTGATGCTTTTGAATCATGGTGTTGGAGGAGAATATTTAAAGTGTTTTGGGCTGTGAAAAGAACCAACAGATCTGTGTTGGAAGAAGCACAGCCAGAGTGCTTCTTGGAGGCCAAGATGGCAAGCTTCGTCTCTCATACTTCAGACATATTGTCAGGAGGGACCTGTTATTGTAGAAGAATATCATGTTTGGTAAAGTTGATGGTCAGAGAAAAAGAGGAGGACCCCCAACGAGATGGATTGGCCAAGTGGCAGCATTGATGGACTCAAGCGTGGCAACAGTAGTGAGGTTGGCCCAGGATCAGGCAGTGTTTCATTCTGCTGTGCATAAGGTCACTAAGGGTCGGTACCAACTCGATGGCACCTAACAACAACAACAACATTACAACTGGCTTTAGTCATTGGTGTGTAAATTTGAATAATAGTGGTAATAACCTGCCTTCTTTATAGGTGTATGGATATTATACTATCATAGACGGCATTATGCTTCAAAGGCAGATCTTGATACATTTTTTCCGTTTATCATTCCTGGCATAGTAAACCATGTGACTATCAGATTCACAACGGCCAATACCAGTTCATTTCAGCTCACTAATGCCTAGGATATCTATGGTTATTTGTTCCTTTTCATTTTTGACAATTTCAAAATTTCCTAGATTCATACTTCACACATTCCATGTTCTGATTATTAATGGATGTTACCAGCTGTTTCTATTCATTTAAACTTTTGCTCCTTCAATGAATGAAGGTCCCGGATGTTTTACTTCATTTGTGTCATCATAGTCAACTCTAGTTTGAGGAGGCAACTCTTCCCTAGTCATACTTTGTGTGCCTTCCAACCTGAGGGTCTCAACTTCTGGCACTATATCTGACAAAATTCTGGTCTCTTCATCATGTTTCCATATTCAATATTCTCGCAGTCCATGGTCTAGTCATTTTTCTTCATCTACACCATAATTATAATGCATCCATTCCTCTTCTTTCTTCCTATTAGTGGTCCAGTTTCACATCTGTAGCATCTGAGACAATTGAAAATATCATGACTGTTGTCAGGAACACCTTAGTGTTCAAAATGACATCTTTGCTTTCTAACACTTTAAAGGGTCTATTGCAGCAGATTTGCACAGTGAAATGTGTCATTTGATTTTTCTAACTGTTGAACATCAATTGTGAATCCAAGTAAAATAAAAACTTTGACAACTTCAATCTTTTCTTTGTTTTGCATGATGTTACTTATTGGTTCAGTTGTTAGGGTTTTTTTGTTTCTTTATATTGAGGAGCAATCCATACTGAAAGCTGTGGTCTTTGATCTTCATCTGTAAGTGCTTCAAGTTCTCTTTGCTTTCAGCAAGCAAGGTTCTGTCATCTGCATATCACAAGTTGCTGATGAGATTTCTTTCAATCATAAAGACACATTTTTCTTCATATAGGCCACCTTCTTAGGTTATTAACTAAGAATACAGATTGAATAAATATGGTGAAAGGATGAAATGCTGACTCTTCTGTATCCTGATTTTAAACCATATAGTAGTATACTCTTGTTCAGTTTAAAAGACTCTCTTGGATTATGTATAGTCTACACAATAGCCCTACTTAGTATAGAGTTTCCGAGTAGCAACTGTTGACTGTGAACCACTGACCTTGTGGTTCAAACTGACTTTGCAGTCCAGTACGTTAACTCACAGTGCCACATCAAGACTCCAATGCTTAATGTAAAGCCATGAAATTCTGGATTTTTGTTTTATGAAGAACATATGGCGAAAGATTTTGAAAGAGAATACTGATGAGTTGCTTGGTTGGTTGGTTATGTGTTGTGGAGTCGGTTCCAACTCATAGAGACCCTGTACAGGGTTTCTGAGGCTGCAAATCTCTACGGGAACAGAAAGACTCATCTTTCTCCTGTGGAACAGCTGGTAATTTTGAATTGCTGACCTTGAGGCTCACAGCCCAATTTGTAACCACCACACTACCAGAGCTCCTTTGATGAGTTGCTATTAGACTATAAAATGGGACCTCAACTCCATGAGTGGCACTCTGTGAGTCATTTTCACTATACTACAGACTGTAGGTGCATAGAGTTGGTTTAGACTCATAGCAACCTTGTATAAGGTTTCCTTGAAGTGACTGCTGGGTTTGAACTACCAACCTTGAACTTGAAACCCTATACAAAGTAGGGCTTGAAGTTAGTAGCCCAGTGCCTATTCTATAGCACCACACCAGGACTCTATACTATGTTGTTGTCGGGTGCCATCGAGTCGGAACCGACTCATAGCGACCCCATGCACAGCAGAACGAAACAATGCTCGATCCTGGGCCAACCTCACCACCGCTGCCACCCCCG
>NW_006408530.1:130667-150864 GCF_000296735.1 Chrysochloris asiatica | reverse complement strand
TGTTTTAAATAACCAGCAGGGTCACCCATGGTGGGAAGGTTTCAGATGAGCTACAAAACAAAGACAGACTAGGAAGAAAGAGTGACAAACTACTTCCTAATCGCTAGTCACTGAAAACTCTATGCATAGCAGAGAAACTCTATACTATAGCAAATCTATATTTGTTAAATGTTTTCTTATGAAACATATTTTGAAAGTGAGCAATTCAATTCTGCTATCCATTCCTCAGGAGAAGGATGAGGCTTTCTGTGCTCACAAAGATTTTCAGCATCAGAAACTCTATACAGGGTTGCTATGAGTTGGACCTGACTCAATGGCAACTAACAGCACAAACTGAGCTCAAGAAAGGTTTGAATATTGCACCAATTTCCCCACAATACAGGAAAAGCTCAATTTACTCCCGGCAAAGTTTTCCATGTTAACTTCTATTCAAATTAAAAAAAAAACAACTTAGGATATTTTTCAGAAAGGGGTTTGTACTGTGTTCTGACCTTGAATTATTCTCATCCATGAAATTAATGAAGCCTTCATGGCAGACACAGCATATGTGCTCAGTAAATAAACAGTGAATTGAATTCAAGGTGTCTTGAATTGCTGCCATACTTTATAGAAACAAATAAATCTCTTGGGTAAACTTTCCATTCTATGGACACAGACCATGACTAAGCAGAATTTCAGCTCAACTTATCAGATGAGTATAGGTAGAAAGGATTGTGAATGGGCTATCTGCAGACAAACAGAATAACAGAAGGAATGTTTCTTGGTATTCTAGCATCATTTGTTTAAGCACAGAGACTATAATTTTCTTTAGGGTAAATATGTCACCATCATATAATATACGCTATATTACACTATTGTGAATAGTGTATCTCCTGGTGTGGTACTGTAGGATCAGCTCTGGACTGGGAACCACACAGCACTGGTCTGGGAACCATGAAGTTAGCAGTTCAAAACCACCAGCTATTTCTTGGAAATCCTCTACAGGGTTGCTATGAGTTGGAACTGACTCAAAGGCACTTGAAAACAACAATATTATATTATAGAGTCTAGATGTGGTGCTATGGGTTAATGAGCTGGACTGCAAAGTTGGTTTGAACTGCAAGATTAGTGGTTCAAGCTCACCAGCTGCTCCTCAGAAACCCTATACAGGATTGCTATAGGTCAAAAACGGCTTGATGGTACTTAACAACAACAACATATTATATATTAGAATCCTGATGTGGCACTGTGGGGTAATATGTTAGCCCACAAGGTTGGTCAGAACTGCAAGGCTGGCAGTTCAAACTCACTATGCACTCTTTGGAAACCCTATGCAGGCTCCCTATGAGTCAGGACTGACTTGACAGCACTTAACAATAACAACGTTATTATATAATATAGTATATATATAGTATATGTGGACTCCTGGTGTAGCACTATAGAATCAGCACTGGACTAAACAAGGTTGGCAGTTCAAATCCACCAGCTGTTTCTTGGAAACTGTATACTGAGTTTCTATGAATTAGAACCAACTCGACAGCAATTAGCAACAACAACATGTAATATATGTGCTGCTCTAAAGCCTTTGGTGGTACTAGAATCATATTACTTCTCAGCTGATTATTACTTAGAAGTTTGTAGCTAAATAGTAGTTGATTCCCTAATGCACTGGAGAGTTGGGACCCACATGAGAGACTATGTAGTGCCCTAAACTAGAAACACTAATTCGTGAACCATCATCTGCTTATAAAAGGACTACAAGTCAATTGCAAACAGATCTATTAAGCATGTACTCTCTTTAGAATAGATTCCATGGGTAGTGCAAATGGATAACATGTTTGGTTGTGAACTAAGGGTTGGTAGTTCAAATATTCCCAGAGATACCTCAGAAGAAAGTCCTGCTGATCTATTTCCTAAAAATCAGCCATTGAAAACCCTATGAAGTGCAGTTCTGCTGTGACATATGTGGTGTCTCCATGAATCAGAACAACGAAATGGCCACCTATTCAACTGCTTTGTTGTTGATTGATTGTTTGTTTTCAATTCAGAATACTGTGTTAGACATTATTGGGCATGAGATGTAGCTCCAAACATTGGTAAGTTTAAGATTCATGGGATAGATAGCTATGAACCCAAATAACCATGAAACAAGACATAAACTAAGCAATGCATTATTCAGAGAACAACGTAACATTTGAGGCACTGTCTTAGGTATATAGTGCTGCTATAATAGAAGTAAGGAGCTCTGGTAGCGTAGTGGTTATGAATTGGGCTGCGAACCTCAGGGTCAGCAGTTTGAAACTACCAGCTGTTCCGCGGGAGAAAGATGAGGCTTTCTGCTCCCGTAAAGATTTACAGCCTTGGAAATCCTGTACAGCGTCACTATGAGTCGGAACCAACTCCACGGCACATAACAACAACAATAACATAATAGAAGTAGCAAATGGATGGCTTTAACAAACAGAAATTCATTCCCTCACAGTTTGTTTTTGTTGTTGTTAAATGCCCTCACTGTTTGGGGGGTTAGAAATCAAAATCCAGAGCACAGGCTCTGAAGAAAGGTCCTTGTCTCCTATCAGCATCCGTAGGCCCAGCATTCTACTCCTGGCTCTACTTTCTTGGTAGTAGCTCTTCTTTCTCTGCTCACTTCTCTCTCCTTTTATCTCTTGTAAAATAAAAGATGTTGCAGGCCACGCCCCTTGGAAAATCCCTGACATTGAATCAGGATTGTGATGGGATTAAACATATTGCAGCCCACCCTTAATCCTTTTATTGGTTTATCACATCTGATCACCTCATGGGGAATCATCACATAACTGCCATAATACATCATTATATAACTGCCAAACCACTGAGAATCCTGACCCAGCCAAACTGATACAGATTTTAAGAGGACACAATTCTATCTATGACAGGCGCTTACTTGAAAGTGATTGATGCTGTCTACAAGGTGAGGGGAGGTGAACCTTAAGAAATAAACTAGAATTTTGACAAGGGAGGAGAAAGAGAAGTCTAAAGGAGAGCTTTCCAGGCAAGAATAGCTATGCAAGCAAAGGTATAAAGGTGGAAAATATTAATTTAGTTCAGGGAATAGAATTTGGTCAAAAGGATGATGAGGATGTATGGGTGTGTGAATGAGACTGAAAATGAGACTGAAAAGGTCAATTGGGTCTTCAGTAAATTGGAGGTGTAGAAACTTGAAGGGAGTTTTTTCTCAATACATAATCCTCAAATTCACTGGGCAGGCAATGAAGCCTAGACATATCTGTATGTAACAATGTATGAAAAGTGGGATTCTCGCAGTCAAAAGGGAAGTTGGGATTATTACAAAGATGTAAGCAAGAGATATTGAGATTGAATTAGCATGGCCCTAGGCATAATGAGGAGAATGAATGACAGAATTATTTCTGATGCAGAATTAATAATATAGGATGGTGATTAACATGCTGAGGATGAAAGAAAGGGTAAGGTCAAAGACAGTCTTAACTTTCTAGCCTAAGAGCCAGAATGGGTAGCAACGCTCTTACTATACGAAGAGAAAACAGTCAAATTGTGATGTTTATAGATGACTGTACTGGAAGAGATCTGTATTTGTGCCCATTCCAAAGAGAGGAAACCCAACAGAATTTGGAAATCATTGGACAACATCATTGAGTAAAACTTTACTGTTGTTATGTGCCATGAAGTCGGTCCTGACTCATAGCGACCCTGTACAGGGTTTCTGAAGCTGTAAATCTTTACAGGAGCAGAAAGCCTCATCTTTCTCCCATGGAACAGCTGGTAGTTTCAAACTGCTGACCGTGAGACTAGCAGCCTGATTCGTAACCACAAACGGCTGTAACCATACATTGACAGACGATTTCCAGAGGTTCAAACCAGTTTCAGAACAGGATGTGCGATGAAGGATATCATTACTGAATCCAGATGAATCTTGGATGAAAGCAGAAAATAGCAAAAAGATGTTATGTGTGCTTTATTGACTCTGCAAAGACTTTTGATTGTGTGGCTGTGTGTATTATGGAACACTTAATTGTACTCAGAAGTCCTGGTGTGGCGCTGTGGGCTAATGCATCAGACTGCAAAGTCACTTGAACTGCAAGGTCAGTGGTTCAAGCTCACAAGCTGCTCCTTGGAACCCCTATACAGAGTCGCTATGGATCGGGATCGACTCGACGGCACTTAACAACAACAACAACAATAACAACAACAACAATTGTACTCATGAGAAACCTGTACATAGCCCAAAAGGCAGTTGTTCAAACAGAACAAGGGAACACCAAATGGTTTAAAATTAGGAAAGGTGTGTAACGGATTGTATTCTTTCACTATTTAATCTGTATGCTGAAAAAATTATCCGAGAAATTGGAATATATGAAGAAAAACACGCATCAAGATTGGAGAAAGACTTATTAACAACCTGCGATATGCAGATGATACAACTTTGCTTACTGAAAGCAAAGAGGACTTAAAATAATTACTGATGAAGATGAAAGACCACAGGCTTCGGTATGGGCTGCACCTCAATGTAAAGAAAAGAAAAATCCTCACCACTAGAGCCATAAACAACATCCATATAAATGGAGAAAAGATTGAAATTGTCAAAGACTTCATATTACTCAGATCAACAGTTTGATGAAAGATTTCAATTTGTATTCCATCAATTTCCAGTGCCTTGTTCTTTTCCAATGCCTTCAATATACCTTGAATTTCTTCCTTTAGGGTCATTGGCTCTTGATCATATGTTACCTCTTGAAACAGTTGAGCATCGATCATTTCTTTTTGGTCTAGTGACTCTGTGTATTCCTTCCATCTTTTTTTGATGCTTTCCACATCATTCAATAATTTGCCTAGAGAGTTCTTCAATACCCAAAGTTGAGGCTTGAATTTTTTATTCAGTTTTCACAGTTTGAATGGTAATAGATGAGCTTGCTCAACTGACAGCCCACACCAGCTTCACCACACTGATGACTAAAATCTTGAATTTGTTCCTTATTGGGTGGTGAGTATAACTGCTCCAAGCTCCCCAGAGCATCTTTTTGTCCTAGCTGCCCTTGCCCTGACTGCTCTAGTCCCTTTAATAGCCATTTTACTAAGTGGACTACCCAAGTAAAATGTCAAGGAAAGAGTTAATGCCTAGTCCAGCACAAGGTCTTCAGCTATGGCTCTGCTTGTTCTAATTGGTTTGTGCCTTTCCATAAGTAATTTTGCTGTCACCTTTGCCCCAAAGAATTACACAATAAGAAAAGAAGCAAACTAATGAGTGTGTTAGATGATAAGACAAATAGAAACATGACCTCACAAGGCGCATTAAGCTTCCACTTCTTTGGACCTGTAGCTTATTCTTTAAAATAGTTGCAGTCATGGGACATATGATAAGGTAAATTTAAAAGACAGTATATAATAAGGTCTTAAATGTGCGGTTGTACAGGCAATTAAATAATAAGATGGTATATACCAAGATGCTCAATATAAACTTTTATTACATTTTCTCATATTTAAAAGGGCATATAATTTGGCAATATGCATTTAGGGATTGTAAATTTGAAGGGAATGGCATTATATGCAAATTTACAAAGTTTTTTTTTTTTTTTTTCTTTTCTACATTATCCTGTTGAACTAGGTGCATATAGTCTTCTGAACTAAAGGAAATTGAATTTCACTGGAGTTACTAAATCCATTGGTACACCAAATGCTTATTCATTAATATGCTCATACTTTTCTGTTTTAGGGTTTACTTACATTTAGGGAAATTTTGAAAACTATGTACAGGTCACTATGGGTTGGAATTGACTTGGTGACACTTAACAACAACAACAAATCTAGAATAGAGCAAAACAGGGAGATTATAGTGAGGTATACCTATACCTCAGAAATAATAGCTGTTGAGTATTGCATCATTAATATATTAGCTACAAGCAAGCTTGAAATATCCTGGTGACTGTTTTTGTGCAAACTACAAATTCTCAGGTCAAAGGCATTTTTCTGATTTTTCGTTTTTATCAGGTAGAGTGGAAAGTAACAGATCATTCTAATGCAAGATGGTTTGAGTTTTCCAGTTGAAAGGTCATGTAACAAAATCAGTGCTTTAGCTGTAATCTTATCATGGCTTTCTCAGTAGGGGAGAAATTGAAGTATTCATGATATTATAATTACACATACTGATCCCATGTTTCCAGTAATGATCTCAGAAGAGAGTTAGAAGAGCGTGTGTTTCCTTCATCCCAAGGGGAAAAAAAATCCAATTCTAGTTATTTACTATTTAACTTATATTACATTATTTTAATAAGGAGTCCTGGTGTGGCCCTATGAATAATGCTCTGGACCACAGGTTGATATGAACCGAAAGGTTGGCGTTTCAAATTCTCTAGTCACTTCTTGGAAACCCCATTCGGAGTGACTACGAGTTGAAACCAACTCAAGAGAACATAACAACAAAAACAATAGTAAGTATTTTAATTTGGTCTAATAATTAATGGGCCACATCCATGTCATTCCTTCTTGACACAATCAGCTTTCTGAGAGAACATTTTGAGGATATATTGTAAAGCTATTGACCACTGAATTACAGAAACTCTGAAGTAAATTATGAAAATCTAAATATCATATTTATGCTCAAACAAAAGGTGGATCAGGATACTGTTACACAGTCCAGTGTAGAACCCAGCTCATTACCACTGTTGTCATCATATTTATTGTAGTAAGTAGAGGTTTGTCATCTCATCAACTCTGATTCATGGCAAGTTTATTTACAAGAGAACCATTGCCTTGTCCTGTGACCTCCTAAAGACTTCCAGCATACTCAACTACATCATTTCCTTTTTCCTTGCTGGCCCTCTACTTCACTAAACATGACATCCTCTTCCAGTGACTGATCACTTCTGATGACATACCCATATGAGTCTAACAATGTTCTGTTTTAATCAATAAGTTTTTCATTGACTGATCTTCAGAAGAAGATCACTAGGTCTTTCTTCCTAGTCTGTATACTCCTCTGAAATCTGTCCACCATGCACCCATCTGCTGCTATTTGATATACCAGTGGCATAACTTCTAGCATTATATCAGCATACAAGCCACACAACAGTACCACAAACTGACATACAGATGGTAGATTTTAGTTATGTTATTGTTGTTAAGTGCTGTCAAGTCAGTTCTGACTCATAAAGACCCTTAGTAGGGTTCCCAAGGAATGATTGGTGGGTTTGAATTGTCGACCTTGTGGTCTAGTGCTTTTAAATTATACATATGCATTAATTGTACATTTCAATAATGTAAAGTTGGAGGGGCACAGCTAGTTTTCTTTGTATAAATAAATGATTATGACATAGAAGTTTAAATCAACCCTTGTCTGTTTTGCGGTGACCCACATCTTCTAATAAGGAATACACAGTCTTTTTCAAAGCCATCAGCTCAGTAACAACCCAGTGCTTCTGATAGTCAATACAATTTAGGCATCTCTTCAGACTCAGCACAGACCTATTTTCATGTACAGTTTATATCAAATGTAAAATGTTGTACATTTTATATTTAATGCAAAAGAATATTTTCCCTAAGATTCTCACATGGAAATATAGATATATAATTACCTTAAAAAGAATACAAAAAATGAAACAATAAGCTGTTAAGAGCTAAATGAGCAAACTACAAGTCAAAATAAGACCCTTTTTTGGGCTTCATTCTCTTAGGCTGAGATATTTGAAAACAAGATGTAGAAATACCAATAATATATTTATTATTAAGACCATCAGAAATTTAAACAATATGAAACAAATATAAGCTTGATAAAGAAAAGGGTATTCATCAGTATATTCATGCCATGTGCCTGAATGCTGAACTAGGGGTGAAACCCAGAGACATGCATACTTTGAGATCATGGCTTTGTATTGTTGTTTGTTATTAGGTACAGTCTAGTCAGTTCTGAATCATAGTGACCCTATGCAAAACAGAATAAAACACTGTCTGGTCCTATGCCATCCTCATAATTATTTTGAGTCTATTGCTCCTGCTGTCACTGTGCCAATCCATCTTTCCTCTTTTTCATTGATCTTCCACTTTACCAACCATGATGTTCTTCTCCAGGGACTGGTTTCTCCTGACCTTGTGTCCAAAGCACAAGAGAAGAAATCTTGCTATCTTGACTTCTAAGAATTATTCTGGCTTTACTTTTTCCAAGACAGATTTATTTGTTCATCTGGCAGTCCATAGTACTTTCAGTATCCTTTTCTAATACCATAATTCAAATGAATTGATTATTCTACAGTCTGAGGTGGCTTTATAGGAGATGAATTCCTCTAATGGTGTCTTCTAATGTAACCAAATTAATATTTATAATGGCTGAAATAAAATAAGAAAAACCAACAGTCCAGGAAACTGCATGACTAAATGCAAAAACAAACAAAACAAAACATCCAAAAAAAATTAAAAAACAGAGAAGGAAAGAACAAAAGAAAGTAACTGTTTTCAATGTAATTTCTAAGTAAACATCAAAGCAAAGTTTTCTTTTCAAGAGGATGAGCAGACAATAAAAAATGGAATACTACTGTCTACTCTAAAATTCTATTCCAAAATTCATATGTATTAATTATTACTCAATTTTCAGTTATCTGTTTGCAAAATTTGTGATGCTGAGTATAAACTTTGTAAGTGGAAGGGGATGGTGAAAGGAATCCTTTTTTAAAAAAAATTAGAAATTTAAGCATTATTTATTGTTGTTGTTGTTGAGTCCATCAATGTTGCCACTTGGCCAATCAATCTCATTGGGGGTCTTCAGTTTTTTTCTCTGACCCTCCACCCTACCAAACATATCCTTCTCCAACAACTGGTCCCTCCTGACAATATATCTGAAGTATGAGAGACGAAATTTGGTCATCTTGGTCTCCAAGGAGCACTCTGGCTGCACTTCTTCCAAAATGGATCTTTTGGTTCTTTTGGTAGTCCATGGCACTCTCAATATTTTCCTCCAACACTGTAACTCAGTTTGTCGTACTGTGGTGGCTTGTGAGTTGCTGTGATTCTGAAAACTATGCCACCAGCATTTTAAATACCAGCAGGGTCACCCATGGTGGACAGGTTTCAGATGAGCTTCCAGATGAAGCATTATTTATTAGTATGTATTAATTTATTATTGATAGTTTTATTTCCTTATTTTTTCATTAAAATTACTTAAAATATTTATTCACACATAACAGTGCATAGAATGGATATTACCCAACCATCATGAAGTTTTCTTTTTAATGAAAGGAGATAGACAAACAAATAAATATAAAGGTGAATATAGGGAGGTGGGACTTTATGGAGGACTAGGGAGGAAGGCTGTACAGACCTCCACCAGTAATAAACATGGAATACCAGATGAAACAGGTTCAAAGGATGGCCCAGAACTCTGAGCTTCATATAGAGGGATAATTAAGAGGATCGCAGAAAATTACTGCCAAGTGGGTTTGGAGCTGAGGCCAGAAAGGAGGTGTTTTCTGATTTGTGGCAGCCAGTGAGTCCCAGCACAGCCATCTGTTCCTGGGAAGAAGCAGATACAAAGTCAAGAGAGCACTCTCATCACAGAGATCTGACCAATTCTAAGATAGAGGTGCAAACGTTTCTTTTTTGTTCTTTTATTTCCTCTGTCTGCCCACCTTCACTTTGGGGACCAGAGGGAATACCTGAACAAGTGGACACCCCCATGGAAGGTTCTGCTACACTCATGCACTGATATGCACAGCAAGGATTGCTGGTCACAAAGTTGAAAACAGGGGAGGGGGTCAACAGAAATAGCTTAAAATTGGAGTGTGTTCCAAAATGGGTCTGGTCAGTCCTGGGCTGTTTCTTACTAGGAGAAACACCTGAACGGACTTGAGAGGAAGTGAAAGAGGCAAGAAAGGAGAAAAAAAAAAGCCAAAAACAAAGCATTGAGTTACATCATAAGGTGCAATGGGGAAATTTTGAAATTTCTAGGCAGTTTTGAAGGCAAGAAGCCAAAAAAAGGGGCACTAAAGTCTTACTCATATTTTGCCTTTTTTTTTTTCTTTCTGGAGAGTTTTTACTTTACTGTCCAATCTGTTTCCTTGGTCCCCCTTTTATCTTGAGGGGGTTCTCTTTCTCCTTGCCTTATCTAAAAGAGACAGCAATTGATATTATATCACACCCTATAAAGTTTCACCATCTGGGCAAGAATCAATAGCAGTTGTTGTACACCAGAACAATGCAAATAGCCAGCACCTACTAAAATCACTCTGAGGTGAATAGTAAGAGACGTCAAAAAAGAAGCTTATCTCCCGATTACATCTAGCAGGATTCAATTAGAGAGCTTAAGAATACACCAACATACATTCATCTAATTATTGAAAATACAACAGCACCACAATGCCTAAAAAAATAACAGAAATTTTCTGCTCATGTCTAGAAACAAGATAGAGTAGCTCAAACAAACGAGCTGGAGGCAGACCTAGAATTTCCATTGGAAGGAATGTAGGATTTGGAACTTCCCGATAAGGAATTCAGGAGAATGATATTGAGGTACATCCAAATGTACCACAGAAAGATTGAAGAAAATGAGGAAGAAAAGTGCTACAGGATTAGTCAAATAAGATAGAATAGCATTAGGAATAGTTAAAAACCGGCAAAAAGAGGTACAGTTAATTAATACTAAAATATCAGAAATGGACAATACACTGAAAGGGCAAAGGTGTAGAATTGAAGGGATGGAAGCCAGAATCAACAAACTGGAAGACAAATCTCTCAATACTGCTAAGATAGAAGAGTAAGCAGAAAAAAGAATGAAAAAATCTGAAGAAAGTCTAAGATTTGCATGGAACAACATGAAGAGGAACAACTGATGAGTCCCAGAACAGGAAAAATCACAGAAAGCCACATAGGAGATAGTCAAAGAGCTACTGGAAGAAATTTTCCCTAACATCCAGAAAAATGAGAAAATAAGCCTTCAAGAAGCTGAGTGAACCCCAGGAAGGATAGACCCCAAAAGAAAATCACCAAGACATATCATAATCAAACTCTTCAAAATCAAAGACAAGGAGAGAATCCTGAAATCAGCTAGGGAAAAGAGAAGTGTCACCTTCACAAGGCAAGTAATTAAGCATAAGCTCTGATCTCAGGAGAAACCATGCAGGCAAGAAGGCCATGGGGAGACATATACAAAACTCTGAAAGAAAAAATAAACAAAAACTGCCAGCCAAGAATCATTGACAACCAGCAAAGTTGTCAATCCAATATAATGATGGTGTATTCAAAATATTCCAGGATAAACCAGTTAAAGGACTTTGTAAAAGCCAAGCCAGTGCTTCAAAACATCCTAATATGTAGATGACAATTAGGCTGACGTTTAAATATAAGATGACAATTAAAAGGCTTGGTCCCACAAGTGGTTAAGCCCTTAAATATTACCTAGGTGGTTCAAACCCATCCAAATGTGCAATGGAAAACAGGCCTGGCAATCTACTTCCAAAAGATGATAGCTTTGAAAACCCTATGAAATCTGTTCAGCATATATGGCCTTGCCATGAGCCAGAATTAACTCAATGTCTACTAGCAACAATAAGAGCAATTAGTGCTGGAAGAAAAATAAGGCAGGAAACATGGTTACCTACAAGGAGACATTGCAACTTTAAATAGGGTTATCAGAGCATATAAATCAGAGCATATAAAATTCTTGGATACCTTATATTCTAAAATGCCATGGATCTATGACCTTGTTAAAAACAAACAAACAAACAAAAAACAGTGCTAAAATTTTTGAAAATATAATAAATGATAAAGGCAGTTTCCTGGATTTTATAAGGATTGGCACATATTCATATTTGCTCCTCAATCTATGGTAAATAAGGCCAATAGCATTAGTCTCACCTACAAACTTGTGAGAAATGCAGAGTCCCAGGCTTAACCCTACTTGATCTGAATCCAAGTCTTCATTTTAACAAGATCCTCAGGAGATTCATCCATGTGTAAAATGACACAGAATCTTATTTTTAAGTAGTTAGGTTCTAGATATGAGGCCAGAAAATACCTTAACACAACACGAGTAGATTAAACCCAAAAGATAAGTGGATGGGCAGCTGCTCTTTTTGCTGTTAATTGAGGATTCTATATACTACAGTTATATGACTAGTTAATGGAAAACCTCTCAAAAGAAACCTAGGATTGTTGTTATTTATTTGTTAAAATAAAACAAAGCAAGACTCAACTTCCTCGCAAAAAAAAAAGTCCTCAAGAAACCCAGCAAAAAAAAATTTTTTTGCACTTATCTTCTAATGTATTTTGAAATTTTATTTAAATTTACAAATAGGTACATATCCATGATTCATTCAGTTGTGCTACTCTGAGTCTGCCAAAAAGGTTACTTGCCTACATTAGTTCTCTTCTTAAGAACTATATTGAAAAACAAATTCTGAAATTATCAGGAACCTAAATGTAGAAGTCTAAAGATCATTAAAAATCAATTGCTTTGGAATCAAATAAATGTATGTGTTGACTTAAACTAAATATATTGTTGTTGTTAGTGCTGTTGAATCAATTTCAACTCATGGCGACCCCTGTATAGGACTCCCAAGGAGTGCTGGTGGATTTGAATCAACAACCTTGTGGTTAGAAGTCCAATGCTTATCCTAAAGTTCCACACCAGAACTCCACAGTATTGCAGAAGAAATTTAAAAAGAAAAAACATAATTGTTGTACATATGTATCAACATTTGTTGTTAAATGCCATTGAGACAATTCTGACCCATAGTGACCCTATATAGGGTTTCCAAGGAGCAACTGATGAGTTTGAACTGCCAACCTTGCAGTTCAAATGACTTTGCAGACTGACAAATTAACCCAAAGTATTACACCAGGACTCTGTATCAGCATTTTGTTGTTAGGTGCTATGAAGTCAGTACCGATTCTTAGCAACCTTATGCACAGCAGAATGAAACACTGCCCAATCCTGGGCCAACCTCACTACTGTTGCCACACTTGAGTCCATAGATGCTGCCACTTGGCCGATCCATCTCGTTGGGGGTCTTCGTCTTTTTCTCTGACCCTCCACCTTACCAAACATGATATCCTTCTCCAGTGACTGGTCCCTCCTGACAATATGCCTGAAGTATGAGAGACCAAGTTTGGTCATCTTGGCCTCCAAGGAGCACTCTGGCTGTATTTCTTCCAAAATGGATCTATTGTTTCTTTAATAAGCCCATGACACTTTCAATATTCTCCTCCAACACCATAATTCAAAAGCATTCTACAGTCTTCCTTATTCACTGTCCAGCTTTCGCATGCATATGAGCTCAAATTGTCTTATTCCTCAATCAAAAGTATAACTTAATTTTATTTGGATAAAATTACATAAAGCTGATGCCAGATTTAAATTATATACTTATTTATATAATTTTAAAAGATTATAATTAATCACAGGGGAGTATACAAATGAATAAAATATCCTACGAAATATGAATGTTATTAAATATATAGGATATTTTATTCTGATAATGCAAAGAAGCAAAATATCTAGGTTCAATGAAATGTCTAGAAAGAAATGGAACATTTTATTGCAATCCAAAGTGTTCTGATATATAGCAGCTATGGTATGTCGCATTGCAAATACAGAAAACCTAATTCTGTGTAATTGAACACTAAAGTAAATTTTTATTGTCTTAAGTAATTTGGAAGTACTGAGATCGTGTGATTTAGATGAGTCCCCATCTATTGGCTCAAGCCATTTGATCAGGACTTGATTTCATTCTTTTCATTCATATTCTCCTCTCTACTTTGGTAGAAAGGAACCCTGGTGGCACAGTGAGTAAGCACCCCATTACTTATTGAAAGGTCAGTGGTTCTAACCAACCGCTCCGTGTGAGAAAGGGAAATTCTACTGTGTCCTATAGGGCTGCTGTGAGTTGGAATTGGGTAAAGAACCACAAGTTTGGTTGTTTTGTTTAATTTACTGATGTGGTACCTGGATGAAGTATATATTTAACATGCTCAGTTGCTAACCAAAAGAGTGGAAGTCACCCAGAAATCCTTTGGCAGAAAGGCCTGGTGACCTGCTTCTGAAAACTGGTTTTTACATCACTGGTGTGGGCTTCAGCAGAAGAAAGCTCACTTCCTTGTCATTTCAATTGGCTGTCAGAAGCTTTCAGATTTAGGTGCTTTCTTATTGCATTTCAGGAAAGAAAAATGTTTGTTCTAATATTCCTAGCAAATTCCTAAAATTCAGTCTGATTGAATCCTTTTAGAACCCACTCAAGCCAGTAACTTGGATAGGGGGATGAATGGGTTAATTTAGTCAAAAGTAATTGTTAGCCCTGATTAATTTCATCTTACTCAGGTGTCTATGCTGAATTTAAGAATAAAGTGACTGTATCTGTTGCTGGTGTGGTTAGGTGTCATTGTGTTGGCTGATTGATAGTGACCCTTGTATAACAGAATGAAACCATCCTCATAATTGCCGTGTTTGAGATCATTGTTGCAGCCACTGTGTGCAACATTTTGAATTTCATGTTTTCATCCTAAAGAAAATTGTGAAAATGTTCTGAAATATGTTGAATATTGCCCGTACATTAAAATACATATTTAACTGCACAATCTGACAGTTTTGAAAAGGAAAAAAGTCACTCAAAGTTGTAAGTTTGTTCAAACTGTCAAAGAACAAAACCTATTAGATTATATCTCAATGCTTTTATTTCATAACTTGAGACTGAAGTTCAGAGGCTAGCTTGAATATCCCCCTGGTATTTAATCTCATTATGTTCTAAGGAGTCTAGTGGCACAGTGGGTTAATAGTTGGGTTTCTAACCACAAAGTCAATGAGGGTCTTCCTCTTCAAAACGTTGTTGTTGTTAAGGCTGTTAAGTGTTGTTGGTAAGTGTTGTTAAGTCAATTCCTACTCATAGCAACCTTGTTGAGAGTTTCTGAGGAGAGGATGGTGGGTTTGAACTGCCGATTTTATTGTTCAAACCAACCTTATGATCTGGTGCATTATTCTGCAGTGCCATACCAAGACTCCCCTCTTCATAGGAAATATGTGCTTGGGAAGTTGGAAAAAAGGGTGAACAGGCTGGCAAAGCAACCAATAAACCTCCATTGTAGCTGGTTTGAAGGTAGCTGGAAGAAAATGAACACAAAGTTTCTTCTGGTGGTAGGTGTCTTTCCATATTTGCATAAAATATCTAAAGGGAACTGTTGTTATGTAGGCAAAATTTAAGCAGAGAGAGAAGAAAAGAGATAGAGGAAGTGACAGAGGACCCTAGAAATATACGAGGTCTTGTGGCTCAGAAAAAAAAAAGGGGGAGGGGGACCTTAACCTGTTTGAAATTTTGGTGCTAAAAATAAATTTAATTACACAACTGTTCTTTACTTATGTTTTGGTCTATTATTGTATATCCATTTGCCATGGTGTATTATTGTCTTTCTGAAACAAAGATACAATCAGGTTTTTCTTTGATTACAAACATTTTGTGATGACTCATTGCTTAAAGCGTAAAGATTAATGTCCTTAACAGAGGAAGCTCTGCCGCCAATATTTCAAGCTTCAGTTCTCATTCTCCCATACAACGTAGTCTCTTGCCACGGTGAATTCTATAGCTTTTTCCTTCCCAGCCTACTAAGCACTTCCATAGTCCCTACATTTATTCATTTGTTTGCTCACTTGGAACACCTCTCCTATTTTTCCCTTTACTCCAGACTCTGTCCCTTTGATTTTGCCAGACAGGAAGGAGATCCCTTTGGGCTTCTATACCTCCATTGTTACCCTTATCACATTCACAGTGTTATAATTGGCTGCATCTCATATCACCTTGAACTCATTGAAAATTGGGCAAATGTTTTATTCACTTTCGTGTAGTCAGGATTTAAGACACAGTAGGTTTTCAGTACATGTACAATGAATTGAATTTTTAGGTAGTATAATTGGGAAGCCTATATTAAAGAAATATTTTAAACATCAAGAATTTTAGATGCAAATGACTGATTTGGCATAAATCATACATTTGGTTATATTTTTCTTTAAGAAGGAAACATAACTGTTTAAAATTTTTCCTACCATATTAAATGCTTATTCAAAAATCCTATATTTTGGGAAAATCCTTTGTTGAGGCAACAACAGGACTCCTTATTATATTAAATATTTATTCAAAAATCCTATATATTGGGAAAATCTTTGGTAAGGTAAATTTTATAGAAAGAGTTACTTCTGTAAATTGTACGTTTTGGAAATTGTTGACCATCTGTTGCTGTGGTTAGGTGCTGTCGAATTGGTTCCAACTCATAGTGACACGAAGCACAACAGAACTAAACACTGCCCAGTACCACACCATCCTCATAACTGTTATGTTTGAGCCCATTGCTGCTGCCACTGTGTCAACTCATTTCACTGGGATGAATTTTTATTTTTCATTGACCCTCTGCTTTACCAAGTATGATGTTGTTCTACAGGGAATGGTCTGACCTTGTGGTTAGAAACCCAACTATTAACCCACTGTGCCACTAGACTCCATAGAACATAATGAGATTAAATACCAGGGGGATATTCAAGCTAGCCTCTGAACTTCAGTCTCAAGTTATGAAATAAAAGCATTGAGATATAATCCAATAGCTATTGTTCTTTGACAGTTTGAGCAAACTTACAACTTTGAGTGACTTTTTTCCTTTTCAAAACTGTCAGATTGTGCAGTTAAATATGTATTTTAATGTATGGGCAGTATTTCAACATATTTCAGAACGTTTTCACAATTTTTTTTTAGGATGAAACATGAAATTCAAATATTATCAATAATAATAAACACTTAATATTTTTACATTTATTTTTAACCTTGGAAATGATTCTTATTCTTATTTAATGAATAAAGTGTTTGGAGTCAAACTAAGGCGGAAATATTGTTGTGAGTTTTTCTTGAGTCAATGGTGACTAATAGTGGCTCCATGTTTTCAAAGTAGAACCTTAAAGGTTATGACCTTTTGGAAACATCTGACCGGGACTTTATTTTGAGGAGATGGGTTTGAACTGCTAATCTTTTGATGAGTAGTTGTGTACTTAACCATTTGTGCCATCCTGGGACTTCTGAAATATAAATAAATGAATGTTTTTTTTTTTTTAAATCATATACTTTGGAAAGTGTTTGGAAAGCATACCTAATATGGAGCATTTGAGCATTTGAGCATTTGAAACATTTGAGCGTAATTTAGACAAGTATATAGCCTCCAAATCCTTCTATTGTTAAGATAAGAAATATATATTTTTTGTTTATTTAAAAAAATCAATTGGCTCCTTTCCCTGAGATTGGGGCAATATAAATTGTGATTAAGAACAAAGGGTTTGAAGCCAGTTGTGAGTTCAAATCTAAAACCAATAAAAGGAAATAAGAATAGCTATAGGATTGCTGTAAGGACTAAACAATGTATATTAATTACAAAACATTGTGCCTAGGACATAGTCAGTCTTCAAAAAATGTTCTCTATTAATTAGTACTAACCAATAATTTTCACAATGGTACTTAATAGCAGTATTTGGGATGCATGGTGGCTTTGTAGGATAAGCACTGGACTTCGTACCACAAAGTAGGCAGTTCGTGCCTACTAGCCACTCTGTGGAAAAAAGATGATGCTTTCTGCTCTCACAAAGGTTTACTGCCTGGGAAACCCTGTGCCAGGTAGCCAGGAGTCAGTACTGACTCTATGGCACTTAACAATAGCAACAATAATTATCACACAATCAAATAAATAATGACAAATTGCTACAGGGTTTTTTTGTTGTTTTTTTTTACCTCTTATTCAGATAGTTCTTAAAAAAGCATAGTGCTCCAGGCAGACTTTCTTTTACAAGATAAGCTAAATTGTTGTTAAGTTTTAAGGTTACTTTAGGGGCTATATTTGGTAAAAGGTTTAATGGTTATCTCAGAACAATAGTTGTTGTTGTTGTTATGTGCCGTGGAGTCAGTTCCGACTCATAGTGACCCTGTACAGGGTTTCCGAGGCTGTAAATCCTTACGGGAGCAGAACACCTCATCTTTTTCCCGCGGAATAGCTGGTAGTTTCGAACTGCTGAGGTTCACAGCCCGATTCGTAACCACTACGCTACCAGAGCTCCTTAGTATCAGGGTTAATCAACCCTCCATGACTCCAGAAAGTGTGGAGTTCATGAGAATTTCAATCATATTCTGCATTTTCCTCCTTTTGATCAGGATTCTTCCATGGAATCTTTGATCAAAACCTTCAGTAATGACAATTGGATAGCATTCAGTTTTGGTCTCATCACAAAGGAGGCAGATATTCAACGAAGTAATTAACCACACATTTCCTTTTCATCCTCCTATTCCTGACTCTCGTTTTTTCCTCTTTTGCTCTAGGTATATATACAATTTTTATAGCTAGTAGTTTATGAATTTCCCTATAATATTTATGATCAATTTACTTCAACCTTATAGATTAAGAAGCTAAAATTTGAAGCTACTCAAAATGTAATTATATGGGGACATGTTCTGAGCCTATGGACAAGGACATAGCCACGGAGGGCTGTGGCTAAGAGCTAAGTGCCCATCTGATGTGAAGTGAGGGGAGAAGCACAAGAACACCCACACTTGTAGATAGTACCCCTTCGACCTAGCTTCAATTTCTTGATGATCAGAACTCTACTAGAGGAAGATAAAAAAAAAAAAAATTTAATAAAGGAAACCAGTGTATGTAAATTTGTACAATATGATGAACTTGGCCTGTACTTATGGATGTAATAGCTAAAAATACCAACTGAGAGGGAAGGAGTCTTCACATCAAGTAACAATCCTATCCCCTCTGTATACAGGGTAGCTAGGGACAGCCAACTTAGACATTGGCTACCAAAAATGGGATGGGCTATAAAGGCACAAAGTGATTGGTTTACAAGTTTTCAAGAGAGTTTAGTTTCAGAGTGTGTGGGGGAAGGTTGAACCCGCACTAAATCGTTTTCATCTTGTCTAGATGGGTCTGGTGAAAGGAGATGGGGATAAGATTCTTATGATTCAGTAGTGAGTAATTGTTATCATGACTAATTACAATTGTCACAACTCTAAAGGTAGAAGTTTTATAACAAAAAGAGTGGAGTAGTTAATCTTACAGTCCAGGAACAGAGAACCCTAGCACCTTCAAGGGAGAAAAGCACTAGCAGAATGTTGGACCCTATCCAGAGAAGCAGTGACACCAGAGCTGGAGCCAGAGATGAGGGCATGGAGAGAGAGAGCAGCTTAGGACTCCAGACTCATGGAAAGATAAAGGCTGTGTGCTGGCAGCCAGGTGCTGGTGGCCAGGAGGCAGGCTTGCAGAATGTGCCCTTTGGTTTTTTAAATGATTATATATTCTTGAGTGTTTTTGTGTACATCCCTCTCCCCAAAACAAGCTAACAAACAAACAAAGAAACAGAGGGAATAGAAGCAAATACTACTGAATGATGATGCATAGAGGAGACTGTAATCATTGCAATGAAACAATGAGTGTAAAACTGATGTTCCCCATGTAAACGATCACTCAATTCACAATAAAAACTTAAATAAATATACATATATTTATATATTTATTTATATATGTAATTATATGGCCGTTGTTGTTGTTAAGTGTCATCGAGTCAGTTCTGACTCATAGTGACCCTGTATAGGGTTTCTGAGGAGTATCTGGTGAGTTTGACTAGCCCTCTTTGCAGTTTGAAGCAACTGTGCAGTCCAGCTCATTAACCCATAGCACCACATCAGGACTCCTATGTGGGCATATTGTTGTTATTTGTTGTTGTTAAGTGCTGTTGGGTTGATTCTGACCCACAGCGACCCCGTAGTATAGGATTTCCAAGGAGCAGCTGGTGAGTTTGAGTAGCCGACCTAGCACTTCAAATGGTTTTGCAGTCTGGCTCATTGACCCAGAGCTCCACATCAACTCCATAAAATAAGAATGCTGCACTTTGATAATAAGTTTTCCTTCATTAGTAGGGATATTTCTGAGAAATAGAAAATGGATTACTAGAGTCTAGTTCATATGAAGAAGATTAAAAAGAAAAAACTCAGCTAATAGAATTTTAATTTTGACTATGTATTGCTTTAGAATTCTCCAAAAACTTGTCTCTGATATTTCACATGCTTCTCATAAGAACATTGTGTGATAATCAGAATTGGTTTAAAAATTTGTTGTTGTTGTTGTTAAGTGCCGTCGAGTCGGTTCCGACCCATAGCGACCCTGTACAGGGTTTCCGAGGGTGTAAATCCTTACGGGAGTAGAA
>NW_006408530.1:128377-129587 GCF_000296735.1 Chrysochloris asiatica | reverse complement strand
AGCTGAAGACAGTGTATTTAGTGGACATAAACCATATATGCCATTGCAAAAAGTGAGTTATTGCAGTAAAGTGCCATGAAGGAAAAGTAAGTTAGGGTGAAAATTAGAAATCTAATAAAAGGTTTAAGATTTGAGGTATGAAGTTTGGGGTTTGAATCCTGACTCTACCACTTGTATCTTGAATAAATTAGTAAATCTATCTGAAGTTGATCTTCTTCATATACAAATGGAGCCGGAATTATACTTTTTGATGTGTTTTTTGTAAGACTTAAAAAAAATAATATATATAAAGTATTTTTCATAGTTCTTGGCAAATACTCATTGTAATTTATTCAATGAAATGCTCAATGACAATTATTATTATTTAATCACACATATGCATAATCACACATCAAACTTCAAAGATTTAGATTATTAGGGCGAGAATGAAATTATATTCATTGAAACAGATGGATTGCAATTAATATTGAGAACCCAGTTGGTATACTTATGCAATGCTCTTTTTTTTAGGTAAAAAGAAATTTGGTTTGTTGATTAAGCTAAATCACTTTTCAGACAGTCTTGCCAGGTTATCAAAATCCTAATAATATGATTTTGTATATATTCTTATAGAATTTATAAGGGAAAATAAAATAAGATTGAGATTTCATTTGATCCTTTAAAGCATTTGCTATTCAATTCGATCCAATATTTTTATTTATTGAAGTAACACAAAAGCCTACTATTTAAAGCAATTTTATTGAATCCATAGTACTGTAAATTTAATCCACCCAATACAATGTATAAACGTCACATTCATTAGAAATAAGTACATTGTATATATAAAATGTATTGTATCTATACATATGTGTGATTAAATGATGCATCATCCTACACACTTTGTTCCTCTAGAACAAAAAGTTTTAACTATTTGAAAAAGTAAGAATAAGCCAGAAAATAAATTACACATCTCTGTTTCTACCCTGAATCTGGCATAAACATGGCAGCAAATACTTTGGTGAAAATTAATAAAAAGAAAAAGAACCTACTCACATTCACTTAACATGCAGACTACTGCCACTCTTTGAGTCAACTGCTCACGCTCATATAGCATGAGTCACAGGGTTGATTTCTATGCAGTCAAATGAAAAATACAGTCTGTAATTGTCACCAGGTTTTTCATTGTAACACACTGCCTTCTGCTTTGAGGAAATTGGACCCAAAAAGCTTT
>NW_006408530.1:112277-128132 GCF_000296735.1 Chrysochloris asiatica | reverse complement strand
TGTTGTTGTTGTTGTTGTTGTTAAGTGCCAACAAGTCGGTTCCGACTCATAGCGACCCTGTATAGGGTTTCCGAGGAGTGGCTGGTGAGTTTGCACAACCGACCTTGAGGTTCAAATCCACCTTAAGGTTGAGTGCTTATCCTACAATGCCAGAACTCCTCTATCTTAAATATATTTAAATTAAGGGAAGTTAAAAATGGGTAATTCAAGGCATTGAAAAACATGCACACAAACACCAAAAATGTATTTTCTATGATATTCTGCCAGTCAGTGCTTTGGGTAGTCTTTCTGAAAGAGAAATCTTTAGAAAACAGTAATCAAACTGCAATAGTTCTCCAGTTAACCTAGAAGTTAACATAACTATGCCCACGGCCCATTTAACTTAATGGCTTGCCTGTCCTGGAAATGTAGATAGGGCTTGCAATAATCATCTTATGCCAGAGTGCTGTGGACCAATTCTTCATCAATTGTTTGGAAATAAGTCATTCCTAAACTCCCAGCTCCCCAAATGCAAAGACAAAATATTAGAGAAGATGATTGTACTCCTGCATTGCAGAATCATAAGGGGAAAACCTGATTAGGTCATCTGCAGTGACATACAGAATGATAATGAAGTTGGGGGACTTAACAACTTGGTAAGGGTGGGAAGTGCTTTTCAGCTTTAAACAAAGCAAAACTCAAGCCATCCGTGACTGAACGGTTGCTTTGTAGCTTCCCACCAAAGTCCCGATTTTACAGACAATATGCACACAAGACCACTGCTAACTGCGTGATTCGGAGTAGACTTTATAAGCCACTTTCTTTTCGTCTAAAATGCAAAAGCTATACTTCCAACCATAAAAACAGAGTTACAGTTTGGTGAGGAAACAGTAAAAGGTTTCCAGCACGTTCACGGGCCAGCCAAATGTCTCCCTCTGCCATGTAAATGCAGTAAAAGGATATCTGCATTGAATTACAGGATTTATAGTCGATAGAGAAATGAAACCACGTAAAGATCATTTTTGCATTACAATTGTTTTTTTTCTACTAGTATATATTTTAAAAAATATAGGTGCCTTTTACTAATGAAGTACATCAAAGCAGATTATGTTCTGCATTTTGTGAGAACCAGGCAATTTATAAATGCTATTCACATTTAATTAGTAGTCATTTCTTCTCCAGAAGCATATTTACTCTGATCTCTTGTTCCTACGGCAACCTAGTGAGTACTACAGCTACAAGAACAGCCTAGACTAACCTAAAAAAGGATGGAGATTAATGAGCAAGCTCAACATTAAGACTATAATGCAAAAGACCAAGTGCTAAGATTGGTGATAGGAGCATTACAAAGAAGCCTCGAATAAGCATCTCTTATTTCAAGGAGTCTATTTATAGCTGCACAGGGTTTATTTATTCAAGAGTGCCTATAGTATACAGCTAGTACAAGAGATGACTCATTTAGTGCTCAATTCAGTTTAATTGGCTATTCATTCAGGTACTGTGTCACACACATACATACATATATACGTACATGTATATAATTAAAATCTGCTCAACACACTTATCAAAGGACTATATAAACAATATTACAAGCATTTGTGATATGGATGTTTCCCTTAAATACTGCACTTGTTTAAAAATAGACTGTTTTTAAAATTAGCTTGCATGAATTAAACATCTAGTGAAAAATGATTCTTAAATCTAAATGTTTATGTTATTTTAAGGGTAATTCTTAGATCAACTCTTTATTCTACTTTTAGTGCGTAACTTTTGTTAAATGATTGGCTTGAAAATAATACCAGGACAACATGTATTGGTACTAGAACAAAAATAAACAGATCACAGAAACTATGCATAGTCCCCTAAATTCTGTTTATAAATGACATCTTCTCGTTTAAAAATAATTGGATGGTGGTGATAGGTATGAGACTGAAATATGCTTTTTTACAAAAAGTTAGTCCTATTGGAGGTAAATCAGAAATAATCAAGAACTGTTCAAGCTTTAGTAGAAAAAAATTGACAACAAAAAAATATAGAAATCAAACTATTTTCTTGCTTTGTATATTGCAGATGGGTGGCAAATAATTATCACACCTTATTTGTGCTAAAACCATTTTATGTTTCAAAACAATTGTATGAAAGACTGAATGTCAAGGCAAATTATATACGATATAATTCTTGTTATCAAATCTTGCTTAGCAAAAATGACAGGTTCTTTTCAGAGCTGGGCAATTTGTTTTTGCTATACCACAGAGGCAACAGAATTTATCAGGCATCTGAATTATTCTGCTTAGTGTAGAAAAGTAAAAAAAAAAAAAAAAATTTGACCTTTCTACATATCTTCATTAACTCTAACTTGCAAGCAACAAGTAATAAACGGGAAGCTTCTCTTTGGCCCCTTCCTGATTAAAAGGGTCTGTTCAGCCTTGCTTTAGGAGACTCTGAGTACTATTCCTATGCTAAATGAGGGTAAATTCAGTGTGTGGCAAGAAATGCTCACTAATGTTATTTCTGTTCAACCAGGACATTTCAAATTTCTTTCTTTTTAGACCTAGAGAGATAGTTGCAGACGTAAAACAGCCTGCATACTTTCTACTAAACTGCTAGTCAGGAATGAAATTATTTCATGTGGCTTTATAAATAAAAAAGAAACAAAATATTTTATAAGGATTAATCTGTGCAAATGCCGTCAACCAACTTTGTTCGCTCCAATTCAGCTCTATATTTTCATATCCTTTTAAAAGAAGTCATGATAGTTTCTACCTGTGATTTTCCTTTGTGAAAATGTGCCTTTACCAGAAACTATGGTTTATGTAGTGAATTAATTATATTTAGCAATGAAATCACAAGACATTTTTTTTCTCCCAGATAATCTCTGAATTTGAGCACATCATTTCTATAGGTACTTTTGCACCTGTATGGAGAGTGCATTTTAATACCAAAGAACACAGCAATTTAAATGCCATTCCCTGGGTTTTATAAAAAAGCAATATAGGAGAGTAAATAGGGCAAATACCAACAACAAAGAACCCCACTCTGAGTCAAACAATAAATGCAAATAGAAGAGCTAAACTGGAGAATAGAGGTAGGGGTGACACTGTGAACTGCATATTCCTTTCTGAAAATGCTCACCAGTCAGTTATAGGCAAGAATATCCTGCTAAATCTCTCTCTTGCTCTCTCATATATATATATATATATGTGTGTGTGTGTGTGTGTATGTGTGTGTGTTCACCAGGGGACTTTAAAAAGTTCATAGAAAATGGAATTTAAATATAATTGAAATTTTCCATAAACTTTTTGAAGATATATATATATATTCATCCTCTTTGCTCAACTTCCCAGGTAAAATTAAAACACAGTCCCAGATGCACTAAGGGAAAATGGAACCCTTTCACCACATATAATCAGCACAGAAGATCAGCTAACTTCTTAAATAACCACAATTAAATTCCACATACTCTTCTCTTGCTGGTTTTCAAACCTGGGGTTATTTATCAGGGAAGAAAAATTGGAGGCTGCATCTCTCAAAGGCAGCCCGGCACTCCTAACCTAATTAGCGTTAGCCACCTCTGAAAATAAATTCCCTGAATCCTGCAGCTCAAAAGTCGCATCCCCACCCCCATCCCTACACCACACACACACACACTCAGCACACGGTCACATAGAGAGATAAATATAATCTTATTGCCCTGACCCCCAGATACAGCACTAAAGAGGGATTTTCCACGACCTTCCAGGAAATCAGGTAAAACAACAAAATGGGGGTGATGCAAGCAATTTGCTTTGGCTGTGTTTAAACTTCATGCCACCACGAAATACAGCCCAGAAGCAGCCTAAGCCCCAAATTAGCCCGAGCCCAGAAACCTCAGTGCTCTAACAGAAGGCTCAGAAAAGAATGGAGATTTGCAGATCTGATAATGAGCCAGTTAATGACATAAATGATACCTCAAGAACCTCACTAAACCATCCAGGTCCTACAATTTAATCTGTAATAAATACTCCTGCATCATTGTGAGATGGCTGCTCATAATGGCAAATGAAATATGCTGGTATGATAGGTACAATAAATCTGGATTTTCCTATGGTTCCCTCAGGCTAGAACAATATGTAACCACAGTGCGCACTGTCAGGATGAGCAGATCTCAAAGCCATCATAAAATCTAAATGGGGACTAATTAGGAGGCCCTTCCCTTCCAGAGTTACTATTTCTATTGACATTTTCCATGCATGAGCCCCTCCATAACATCATAAGTCACCAAGATAAGAACTCCCTAGATTATAGGGAAAAAGCTTTAATGGAGAAGTTGAACTCAAAGGCGATGCATAAATTTTCCTTTTGATACTATGGGAAGTCTGTGTTCAGTACTTTCTTTACAAACTTTCAAGCCATGAACAGGGTACTTTTTAATCCCTCTGCACACTTTCCTATAGCCTGGCTGGTACCAGTCCCTCTGCCCCAGGAATGTGAGTGTCAGGTGGTACCTAGGGAGGATATTAAAAGAGAGTGGCTACTTGTAAAAGTGATGGCTGTGGGTCGGGGAAGTGTCAGGGGCTGCACTTGGCAGGGTAGCTTCTGGTTAAGGGCCCTCTGACTTGAAGGTTAGGACTTTCCTAAAGGTCACTGCATTTTAGGCTTTCCCCAAGTTCTTCTAATCAGGAATTAAACAGATTCCCCTTAACCTGCCTTTCTATGCCGGCAGTCCCCAAACTACTTTAGGAATGTCCAAGCACCTGGTCAGATAGGTACAATTTGTAGTTTGTAGTTAAAACTAACCTCCGTAAGACTTGTTATATTAAGAATTCTTGAGGTGCACATAATGGTTTGTAATAACAAATGGATGATTCAAAACATTATTACTATTACTATAGTTTATGTTAATATTTTTATACATAGAAAGGAACACCTTTTTAAGAGGAGTCTGGGGCAAGATAGCAGAGTAAACAGACCCTGAGGAGGCTCTCAGCAACAAAGACATGGGAGATTGAGTGAAACAGAAATGGTGATGCTGAAACCATGAGCATCAGAGGATAGAACACAGAAGTGGATTGAGTGACAACTGGAAGTAGAAACTGAATAGGACTAGTGAGAGAGAAGAGTCTGGCATGGAGTGCTATGGCCATCTTGAGCTTTTACAAATGAGTCCAGGACTCAGCTGGAGGTTTGTGGCAACGGGTATAATTCTCCCTTGTCCCTATGTCTTCCTGGTAGGTAGGAACAAGACCAGTAGCAACCCAGTAGCAAGTGGCACTCTTTCTTGCACAACCTCTGCACTGCCTGGGGTCAGGCATCTGACACAGTGCCCCTGCTTGCGGAGGCTGGTGAACCCATCCTGAACTCAGAGAACTAACTGCATACACACTTCCAGTTTCTTCTACATCCTCCAGGAGACAGGTGAGTCTCTGAGAATACACAATATGCAATCATTCATTAAATATAAATACAACACCATATATCTCACAGAAAACAAATTTCAGCTTACACAAAGAAACAAGACAGAGTTCATCAACCAAGTGACCAAAATAGAGTCAGAAAATATACCATCAGAAATAGCATTGAAATAATTTGACAAGGAATTGTAAAGAATGCAAATTAGGCAGATTAAATGAATTGTGAGAGAGATGGGAACCATTCAAAAAGAGCAAGTAGAAAGCTAGAAAATTAATGTAAGACTTTAAAAACAAATAATATTGTCTGTCCATTTGTTGTTCTGTGATGACTTGCGTGTTGCTGTGATTCTGAAAACGATGCCACAGATATTTTAAATACTAGCAGGGTCACCCAAGGTGAACAGCATTCAGCTGAGCATCCAGATGAAGATAGACTAGAAAGGTGAGACAATTACTTCAAAATAGTTAGTAACTGAAAACATTATGATTAGCAGTGGAACACTGTCACCACCAGAATATTGAATACTGAAACCTAATGAAGAGCACCAGAATGTTGTCAGATATGGTGGTGCTGATAGTGGTGGTCATGGAGTGAGTTATGACTCATAGCAACACTGTATAGTGTTTTCAAGGCTATAAATCTTTATGGGAGCAGAAAACCTTATCTTTCTCCAGCATTGTCAAATATAATGCTCAAAAATGAGTCCCTCAGGTTGGAAGGCACTCACAAAATACGACTGGGGAAGAGCTGCCTCCTCAAAGTAGAGTTGATCGTGATGACGTGAAATGAGTAAAGCCTTCCGGGCCTTCATTTGCAGATGGGGCACAACTCAAAATGCAGCCAAACAGCTGTAAACACCTATTAATAATGGTTGTTGGTGGTTATGTGCCGTGGAATCGGAACTGACTCATAGCAACCCTATACAGGGTTTCTGAGGCTGTAAATCTTTACAGGAGCAGAAAGCCTCATCTTTCTCCCATGAAACAGTTGGTAGTTTTGAACTGCTGACCTTAAGGTTCACAACCCAATTCGTAACCACTACGCTACCAGAGCTCCTTCCTAAGAATAACAGGAAGATGAAATGTATGAAGTCTGAATCTAGGAAAACTGCAAATTGTTAAAAATGAAATGGAATGTATAAACATTGATATCCTAGGCATTAGTGAGATGAAATGGACTGGTATTGGCCATTTTGAATCTGACAATCACCTGGCTTACTATGCCAGGAGTGACAAATTAAAGAGGAATGACATTGCATTCATCATTAAAAAGAACATATCAAGATCTCTTTTGAAGTACAGCACTGTCTATGTTAGGATAAAATCCATATGTTAATACCACTATTATTCAAATGTACACACCAACCACTAAAACCAGCAATGATGATACTGAAGAATTCTACCAACTTCTTCAATCTGAAACTGATCAAACATGTAATCATGAAGTGTTGATAATTACTGATGATTGCAATACAAAGGTTAGAAGGATCAGTAGTTGGAAAATGTGGCCTTAGTGAGAGAAATGATGCTGGAGATCACAAGATAGAATTTTGGAGGAGCAATGAATGACTTTTTCACTGAAAATAACTATTTAAACAACATAAAAGATGATTATACACATGGATTCACCAAATTGAACCAACAGAAATATTTCATTCGGTTGTGCATAGAGTTGCTATGAGTCGGTACCGACTCAATGGCACATAACAACAGCAACAGCAATGCTGAAAAGGAAAATAAATACAATTTAATAAATGTAAAGCCAAATTACTGAATTCAAAGAAAAATCTCTCAATGTTCATCTGCTACTGGAACAATCAAAGCCCTGGTCTACCGCTTCAGGATAATGCAATGAACCATAAGGTTGGTTTGAACTGCAAAGTCGTGGTTCAAACCCACCAGCCACTTCTCAGAAACCATATATACTGTTGCCATGACAGTAAAGGGTCAGAACTGAGTCAATGGCATTAACAGCAACAACAGTGGAACAATCAGAAAAAAGAAAGATAAAATCTGAAGACAGCCTTAGATTTATGTGGTATACTATCAAGAGGAACAACTTACAGATGATATTGTTAGTATTGTTGTTAAGTGCCATCAAGTTGGTTCTTAATCATAGTGACCCTGTATAGATAGGGTTTCCTAGGGGCTTCTGGTGAATTTGAATGGCCGACCCTTGCAGTTCAAACTGACTTTGTAGTCTAGTACATTAATCCCAAGTGCCATACCAGGATTTCTGATGTAATAGGAATTCCTGAATAGGAAAAGACAAAACAATAGACAATATTGTCGAAGAGTTGTTAGAAGAAAACTTTTGAAACATGATGAAAGATAAGATGATAGCCATTCAAGAAGTTGAACTAACTCCAACTAGAATAGACCCTGAAAGAAAAATACCAAGACATAGTAGAGTCAAACTTTTCAAACCCAAAGACAAGGAAAGAATCATGAGAGTAGCTCAGGAAAAATGAAAAATTATCTACAAAGGCAAACTAATAAGTTCTGATTTCTCAGCAGAAACCATGTAGGTATCAAGGAAATGTAATAACATATATAAAATTCTGAATTGCTAACCATGATTCATATATCTAGCAGAATTGTCCATCACATATGATGGCAAAATTTGGTCATTTTCAGATAAACAGAAATCAAAAGATTTGTGAAAAATAGACTAACTTTACAAAAATAAAAAAGTTTTTTGGACAGAAAACCAACAGCAGGCAACAACCTGAGACTAATATATATAACAATATCATTTCGTTTCAACTCAGATATGGAAGCGAACAAAGTAAAACAGACCTATAAGACTGAAAATAAAGAACTAGAGATACTGTTACAACAGCAGCAACAACAAAATTCATAAAGTTAAAAAAGGAATAATGTAGTCACAAAACTTCCAAATGAAGATGAAATCAAATAGATTTCAGGAAAAAACAAATAAATAAAAAATAAACCAAACTATAACCCTAAACTTTATTACTATCCTAACCAGACTAAAGAGAGCTCTGGTAGCGTAGTGGTTACGAATCGGTCTGTGAACCACAAGGTCAGCAGTTCGAAACTACCAGCGGTTCCACGGGAGAAAGATAAGGCGTTCTGCTCCCGTAAAGATTTACAGTCTCGGAAGCCCTGTACAGGGTCACTATGAGTCGGAACCGACTCCACGGCACATAACAACAACAACCAGACTAAATTTTATTTCTAGCCCTAGCCCATCCTTTACCCTTAACACTAACCCTAGTCCTAACCATAATCCTGGTAATAAACAAAGTCCTAGGCCTAGTCCTGGTGTGGTGCTGTGGGTTAATGTGACACACTATGACTGCAATGTTAGTTTGAATCACAAGGTTGACAGTTCAAACTTACCAGGGTGAATTCATACAGGGTGAATTCATACAGAACTGACTCAATGGCACTTAACAACAACAATATGCCTAGCCTAGACTTAGCCATGTGTCCCAACCCTAGTCTTCACCCTTTACGTCCGCCGGCAACCCACCTCTGAAACCCCATAAAAAGAAAAGATTTCTATACTAATACAAATCTGACTTAAGAAGAATAGATTTAGGAATGGATATTGTTCAGAATCTGGGGATTTACTATTGTTGTAAAGTGCTGTCGAGTTGGTTCCGACCCATAGTGACCCTTTAAGGGTTTCTGAGGAGAAGCTGGTGAGTTTGAACTGCCAACTTTGCAGTTCAAATGGCTTTGCAGTCTGATGCATTAACCCACAGCACCACACCAGGACTCTGGGGACTTACTATATGCAGGGGATCAAATTGATTTATTTGATAAGCCAGAAAAAGGTAGATTGATGGGAAATGGTCTACAGAGGTACAAGGTGTCACTTTTGTCCTGATGAAGATGTGAATAAATTCTTTAGGCACCCTGAAGTGGTGAGGTATTGAGAAACCAAAAAAACTCGGACATTAGTGCCAGAAGAACCTTCTCTTAGTTGTCTATCAATAACGAGTTTTTAAGTTTTCTGAATATCAGTTTACAAATTGGAATAAAAATACCTATTCACATAGGTATGATGTATGGATTAATATGTTTATGTTGTTGTTAAGTACTGTTAGTTCTGACTCATAATGACCCTGTATAGGGTTTCCAAGGACCATCTGGTGGCTTTGAACCTCTGATCTTTCAGTTAGCAGTCCAGTGCATATTCTACTCCTATGTGTTTATAGATAATTTTTTTAAAGTATTCGGTTTCTAAAGGATAATAATAGGAAACAGTGTGAAAAGAGGATTATGCAACCTAGTATTTTCTTTTCTCAATTTTGTTTTGTTGGAGAAATAAAGCCAAATATTATGGAGGTGTTGAGTCTTATTAACCATTAGTCCTACACTAAAGAGACATTTATTTTCCTGTTTCCAGTTCATTTGCAAGTAGTATTTGACTTTTGCGCAAGAGTAAGCTAAAAAGTATTGCTACTAGGGTTCCAATTCATACATGCACAGATTTATTCCAAGCTTAATAACTTCAGACATGTCTATATGATCAGTGGATGACTACAGACAAGTTCTCTCTTGTCAAAGTTTTATTAGGGTGTCTCAAAAGAAAAAAAGTCCAATCAAAATAGTGACTACTGAGGGGATTTGCTGGTCCAGTTACATTTTAGGTAGTTAGGTCTGCTCATAAAATTATGTTGTTGTTGGCACTGTGGGTTAATACACTGGACTACAAGGTCAGTTTGCAAGATTGCTGGTTCAAGCTCACCATCCATTCCTCAGAAACACTGTATGTTGGAACCAACTCGACAGTATTTCACAACTGTTTTTTTTTTGTTTGTTTGTTTTTAATTTGAGATGGGAGAATGATTCCAAAGGAGTAATCTTGATTGATTTTTCTCAGAAGAGGCATCATAATCATAGGGACTTATTACAAAGAAGTTTAAAGAAAACTGAAAACTGCATTGGTAGAGAAAAGGCCAAGAAAGTTGTCCAGAGGAATTTCTTTTTTCCCCATCTTGACAATGCAATTGCTCATTCTTTGAGGACAGCAAGGGGTATCCTATGAGAATTTCGTTGGGAAAGTTTACTCCATCTACCCTGCAGCCCTGATCTTGATTCTCCTGACTTCTTTTTGTTCCCCAAACTCAAAAAACATTGAAAAGGAACACGATTGAGACCTTTGAGGATGCCCAAACTGCCATTTTGATGTGGAATAAATCAAAGAGCACAGAATTCTTCAGGGAAGGGTTAGAGAGATAGGAACACTGTCTTCAGAAGTGTGTAGAACTAGATGGAGGATATGAAAAGAAATGGTAGCTTCACATTTTGACATTTTTGTGCAGCAAAGGTTTCTATGATTTTGTAGCAATACTTTTATTTTTTAAACTTACCCTTGAATTTATTAAAATATTTTTGATTACTGCATGAAAAGCTGACACTGAATTCACTGAATGTGTACCTTGTATTAAACATAAGTCTGGATGGTATAGCAGTGAACAAAAAAGTTCCTATCTTCATGGGATATCCATTGTTTTTATGTGAGAAAGACCTTAAATAAATATACCGATACACAATGTGTTGTTGTTGTTGTTAGGTGTCATTGCGTCAGTACCGACTCATAGTGACCCTATGTACAACAGAACGAAACACTACCTAGTACTGGGCCAATCTCACAATTGTTGCCACGCTTGAGCCCACTGATGCTGCCACTTTGCCAATCCATCTCGCTTGGGGGCTTCCTCTTTTTCCCTGACCCTCCACCTTATCAAACATGATATCCTTCTCCAGAGACTGGTCCCTCCTGACAACATGTCCAAAATATGAGAGACGAAGGTTGGCCATCCTGGCCTCCAAGGAGCACTCCGGCTGTACCTCTTCCAACACAGATCTGTTGGTTCTTTTGACAGCCCATGGCACTTTCAATATTCTCCTCCAACACTGTAACTCAAAAGCATCAACACAATGTGTTAGATGTCCATAGATGCTGAAGACAATTGGCGCAGTGTGCGAGTGACCCATAGTGGGACTGCAGAGAAGAGGTGAGGCACTGATGTTTTACATGGGACTTTCAGCCAAGTTTTCCAGAGAAGGTGAGGTCCTGAGGAAGTTAAGTCTCCTCAGGAAGCAAAGTCCTGAAGAAGTTAAAAGAGCCAGCCCTGTGGTTATCTGGAAGCTAAGCATCCCAGAGAGGAAACAGCAAATGCAAACATCCTGAGGTGGGCCACCTGTGGTGTCTTTAAAGAAAAGTCAAAGGCCAGTGTAACTGAAGAGAACTGAGGAAAGTAGTAGGAGATGAGATCAGAAACAATGGGCCAGTTTATGCAGGGTGTGGTGGATCTTTTTAAGAACACTGGCTTTTATTCTGAGTGAGATAGGAAGTCACTAAACAGGAGTGACAGAATCTGAATTACAACTTTTGGAAGATAACATTGACCTTGGTATTGAAATTCATTTGAGGGAATGAAGTGGGCAGCTAGGGCAGAAGCAAGGAGAAAAGTAATAAGGCTACTTGCAGTAACTCAGGTGAGAGATAATAGGCACTGGTCTTAAAATGGTAAAACTTGGGGAAGTGGTCACATTTTGGATAGCTTTTTAGAGGCACTATGTAGAATTTTTTAAATGACTGGATGTACAACTGAATGAAAGGCAGAAATGAAGACAGGAAATAATAAGGTATTGTTTAAAAAATTTATAAACACTGATCATATTTTCAGACTAGTTTAAAGGACAAAAAATGATGATTGTGTCATGGTATATTGTTCTTCCATGTGTACACATGTTAATTAATTCAACAGATATTAAGTGATACTGTGATACAGTAGTGAACAGAATGGGTATATCATCTTTCTGCACTCATATTTATGGGGAGGAGAGTAGGCAATGAAAATAGTAACCAATAAGAAGGGTATGATATTTGCTAGGAAAGAACTAGCAATGTTGTTGTGCTTGAGGGAAGCATTCATAGTTATGAATCTTTTCTCATGAAAGCATCTTTGATCCTCAAGTTTTCATGTACAGCCCTGAGTGTTTCTAGAATTATCTGTATCTACTTGTATCAGATCTGTTATTATATTCCATCCAAATATTTTTGTGTCATTGCTACATGCTGTTGAGTCAGTTCCAACTCATAGCTACACTGCCCACTCCTGTGCCATTTTCACATTTGTTGTTATATTTGAGCCCATTGTTGCTGCCACAGATGTCTCAATCCATCTCTTTGGGGTCTTCCTGTTTTTCACTGACCCTCCACTTAACCAAGAATGATGTCCTTCTCCAGGGATTGATCCCTCCTGACAACATGTCCAGAGAATGATATCCTACTTCTTCCAACAAACTTGTTTGCTCTGACCTTCCTTGGTACATGCAATATTCTTTTCTTAAGACACAATTCAAAAGCATCAGTTTTCCTTGGTATTTCAAGTTTCATATGTATATGAGGCAATTGAAAATACCCTGGCTTGGGTCAGGTGTACCTTAGTCCTCAAACTGACATCTTTGTTCTTTAGCACTTTAAAATGCTGTTTTGCAGCACATAAGCCTAATGCAATACATAGTTTAATTTCTTAACTATTGCTTCCATGAACATTGATTGAGGATCCAAGCAAAATGAAGTCTTTGACAATTTCAATCTTTTCTCAGTTTATCATGATGTTTTTTATTGGCCCATTTGTAAGGATTTTTGTTTTATTTACTTCAGTATGATAAGCACTGGACTGCGAACCATAAAGTTGGTGGTTTGAGCCCACTAGCTTCTCCATGGAAGACAAATCAAGCTTTCTGCTCCCATAAAGATTTATAGCTTAGAAACCCTATACAGGGTCACTATGAGTAAGAACCAACTTGAAGGCACTTAATAACAAACAACAGCAACATCTTATTTAGAATGGAGCCCTAATGGTACAGTAGCTAAACATTCTTCTACTAATCAAAAGATTAGCAGTTTGAATCCATCCAGTGGTTCTCTGGAGGAAAAGGACCTGGTAATCTGGTAGTGTAGTGATTACGAATCAGGCTGCTAACCTCACGGTCAGCAGTTCAAAACTACCAGCTGTTCCGCAGGAGAAAGATGAGGCTTTCTGCTCCCGTAAAGATTTACAGCCTCAGAAACTGTGTACAGGGTCGCTATGAGTCAGAACCAACTCCACAGCACATAACAACAACAACAATCTCCTTCCAGAAAGATTACAGCCAAAAAACCCTTATGGCAAGAAATCCTTTTAAAACTGTTCTGTCACATGGATCACTCTGAATCAGAATGAACTGAAAAGCAACCAACAATTATTTTATTTGGAAGAAATCCTTGGGTGGTATAAACAGTTTAGTAATTAGGTCAAAACCACCCAGAGGAGCTTTGGAAGACAGGCCTGATGATCTACTCCCCAAAGTCCACATCCTTGAAAACTATAAGGATCAGTTCTTATTTGCACACATGGGGATTGCATGAACTGGAATCAACTTGACAGCAATAAACAACAGCAATGGCCTTATTTGGAATCTGCGATTCTAAGATGTAAAACATTAGAAGGCATAGTTTTGGAGATGGCAGAAGCAGAGTCAGGTAGGACCGGCTCCATTGGGAAGGGACTGAAAACCCAGAGAAGCTGATTTCACGGAATAGCCCCAGAGTTCTAGATCAAGCATAAGGTGCAGGGTGTCAGTTTCTCACACCCACTGGTGGAAAAAATCACAGAATAAAGGAAAATACTGTGATTTAGGATTCGATCCAGACATAGGACTCCCTCTGCAGTCACCCCGCCCAGGTTGAGTTCAGAGGGCAGGACCACAGCCAGACCAGCACAGTGAACAGGTGCTAAAACAAGCACAGGGACATTTGCAAAAGGAGGTGTGGGGGGACTCTACACATTTCTTCCTCTTCTTCCCTGTTGTACCTTCTCTGCCCAGCCCAGATGCATTCAGGTTGGTGGGCATGCACCCCCAAAAGAGTCCAACATTGACCCCACAATTTTTCCACGGCACAGAGAGGAAGAGCCCCCATTGGTCTCATGGCCAGATTCTTTGGTGGCTGCTTATGACATCCGACTCTGGGTTCCAGCCCTAAAGTTAACTTTTGTGGGACCCTTTACATCTGCCTACCAGCAAGAAAAAATTGTATGAACAATATGTAAAACCCAACATAAAAGGACACAACTACTTCATGAATTATGCTGAGCACACACAGAAACCTAACTGACCTTCAGAGACAAAAATAGTAGACAATCATTCCCTCATTAACTTCTCAATATCTATCTGCACATCTTTGCAGTGGTGACTAGAGGAGGAGCCTGAGCAAGTGGACACCCCCACCCACTGCTAGAGCTTTCTATGGTGTACACACACTGCCTGTGTAACAAAGGCGACTGGCCAGTCGGTCACAGTTTTATCTTTGTTTAAGAGTGGTGATTTATGTCTCTGCTTTTATATTACATCTGTTTTTGGTCCTTTTGATCACACTTTTTTTCCTGGAGGTGGGAGATTTTTCTCCCTAAGTTACTCAAGAAGAGACAGCAATCATGACAATGTAGACAAGCTACAAGCATACCCCATAATATTCCACCATTGAGAAAAGAACCAATAAGAGCTACTAGGCATTACACGTGAAAAGGAAAGCCTATCTACTGATCATATCCTCCAGGCGACACTCAGTAAGCTTAACAACACAGCAACAAAAATCCATTTTAGCATTAAAAACCCACCTAACTACTGAAAATGACCCAAAAACACACACACAAAATACCTCAAAGCATGTTCAAAACCAGAAAAGAGTAACTGAGAAAAATGAGCTGGAGACAGACAAAGGCTTTCCATAAGAGGAAGAACAGGTATTGGATTTGTCTCAGAATGAATTCAGAAGCCTGATATGGAAACAAATTCAAATGCTCTGAAAAGGGGTGGAGGAAATAAGGAAGAAGTCAGGAAAGAACTACAGGAACAATCAAACAAGATCAATAAGCATTGGAAACCATTCAAAACCTGCAAAAATAGGTATATATGATTAATAATAAAATATCAGAAATGGACAATACACTGAAAGGGGAAAGGAGCAGAACTGAAGAGATGGAAGCCAGAACCAGTGAGCTGGAAGACAAATCTCTCTGCTAAGATAGAAGAGTAAGCAGAAAAAAGGATAAAAAAATCTGAAGAGAGTCTAAGATTCATACTGGATAACATGAAGACTAACAACTTAAGAATTATTGGCATTCCAGAACAGGAAGGATCAGAGAAGACCACAGAGGAGATAGTTGAAGAGCTTCAGGAACAAAATTTTCCTAACATCTTGAAAGATGAGAAGATAAAAATTCAAGAAGCCAAATGTACCACAGGAAGGATGGACCCCAAAAGAAAATCACCAATTTATATAATAATCAAGCTCTCCAAAATCAGAGACAAGGAGAGAAAACTAAAAGCAGACAGGGAAAAGAGAAGTGTTCCTTACAAAGGCAAGCAAATAAGATTAAGCTCTGACTTATCAGCAGAAATCATGCAGGCAAGAAGGCAATGGGGAGACATATATAAAACCCTAAAAGAAAGA
>NW_006408530.1:108831-110174 GCF_000296735.1 Chrysochloris asiatica | reverse complement strand
ATCATCAAAAAACTCGCAACCAAAAGAAGTCCAGGCCCAGATGGCTTCACAGGTGAATTCTACCAAACATTCAGGGAAGAGCTGACACCAATTCTACTCAAATTATTCCAGAATATAGAAGAGGACGGAAAACTTCCTAATACATTTTCTGAAGCAAGCATAACCCATCTACCAAAACCAGGGAAGGACATCACTAAGAAAGAAAATTATAGAGCAATATACCTCATGAACACAGACGCCTAAAAAATTCTCAACAAAATTCTAGCCAACAGAATCCAGCAGCACAGCAAAAAAAAAATAATACATCATGACCAACTGGGTTTCATAAAAGAGATTTAAGGATGGTTCAATATTAGAAAAACAATCAATGTAATACACTATATAAATAAGATAATGGAAAAGAACCACATGATCTTATCAATTGAGAAAAAGCGTTTGACAAAATCCAACATCCATTCCTGATAAAAACACTCAACAAAGTAGGAATTGAAGGGAAATTCCTCAACATAATCAATATCATGTATACAAAACCAATAGCCTACATCACTTTCAATGGCGAGAAACCTTCCCTCTGAAAACGGGAACCAGACAAGGATGTCCTTTGTCACCACTCCTATTCAATATTGTTTTGGAAGTCTTAGCCAGAGCTATATGACAAGATAGGGAAATTAAAGGCCTTCAAATAGGCAAAGAGGAAATAAAACACTTTCTATTTCAGATGAAAACCCCAAAGACTCAGTAAAAAAGCTACTAGATCTCATTGGAAGATTTAGCAAACTGACAGAGTATAAGATCAACACACAAAAATTAATTGGATTCCTCTTTAGTAAAAATGACAGAACTGAAAGGTAAGTTAGGAAAGCAATACCATTTACAAAAGCTGCCCAAAGGATAAAATATCTAGGAATAAATATAACCAGAGAAGCAAAGAACCTATACAAAGAAAACTACAAAACACTTCTACAAGAAACCAAAGGAGACATACAAAAATGGTAGAATATACCATGTTCTTGGGTAGGAATACTCAACATTGTGAAAATGTTCATAATACCCAAAGCAGTTTACACATATAATGCAATCTCAATCCAGATTCCAATGACGTTCTTCAAAGAGATGGAAAAAACCATTACAACCTTTATATGGAAAGTAAAGAGACACAAGATAAGCAAAGCACTGCTTAAGAAGAACAAGGTTGGAAGTCTTTCACTCCCCAATTTAAAAATTTACTACATGGCTACAGTTGTCAAAACAGCCTGGTATTGGTACAATGAAAGACACAATGATCAATGGAACAGAATCAAGAATCCAGAAATTAACTCATCCACATACAGCCAACTGATTTT
>NW_006408530.1:106398-108021 GCF_000296735.1 Chrysochloris asiatica | reverse complement strand
ACACCAATGTTCATAGCAGCACTGTTTACAATAGCAAAAAGATGGAGACAGCCAAAGTACCCATCAATTGAAGAATGGATAAACTAACTGTGGTATATACACACAATGGAATTCTATGCTACCTTGAAGAACAAGGAAGCTGCAAGCCACCGCATGTCATGGATGAACTTTGAGGACATTATGCTGAGTGAAACTAGTCATTCACAAGGAGAAATACTGCGTGGGGCCATTATTGTAAAAGATTAGGAAAAAGAACCCTCCCTAAAAGGGGGGAAAAATAAAATTATGTATATATTTGCTGATCACAGGAATTTATGGGATGGGGAGAGCAGAGGGTGGGAGTGGAAGACAAAACACAGGGTAGGGAATAGACACAGGATAGCTTGGGTGCTGGGAGAAGGTGGAGATGGAGGGGCAATACATAAGAAGAGGGAGAGGAATGGAAGAACAAGGCAGAAGGGAGAACAGTTAGGCAGATTTGCATGAGCTATGTGGGACAGAAATAAATGATGATGTAAGTACAACCTTGGAACCTCAGGGTTCCAGGATACAGGGATTGAGGCATGGTTTGAATGGGTAAAAGAGGGGAATAATGTTAAGATGATTGGCTGAATTTTTTGAATCTTGGTATCTCTTGCTTACCATTGTAAAATAGGCACTTGGTGTGTGTGTGTGTGTATAAAGGAATAGCCAGAAAGATCACTACAGAAAGCTTGTAAGTCCGTCTTCAACCTATAACTGATTGGAATACCTTAAAGGGGGCTAGAATTTGCCCAGTGAAAGAGGCTTCCTTTGGAGCCTTTGCATTGCATAAGACCATACATGGAATCCTGAACCCCATCCAGAATCTTCTGAGGTGGGAAATTTCCACTTGAAAGGACAAGTAAATCAGCTTGGAGTGGTTAGAAGAACAGCAGATACTTGATGAATGAAAGACCGGCAGGAAAAATTAAAAACAATAATGGTAGTCTGATTGTTTACTACAAGAACAAACAAGCTGTTCACCTGGGAGCCATGAAGGCAAAAGGTCGGGTCCCCTCAGAGCAAACTCTTTTCCAAGACTAAGACTCAAGGGGAATACATGAGCAGGCATGTGGTCAGGTTAGTGAACACGTTGGTCACCTATAAGGGGAAGAGGGGAAAACAGCAATGAAGTTGGGAGCTAAGTCCGACCTTATTCAATAGAATCCTGTGAATCTGGGTGTAGACCTGGTTGGCCAGCAGTATGGCAAGACCCGGGGACTCTTGGGCCCAGAGGTAATGACATGACCACAGAGGACTAGACAGAGAGTGAAGCATCCAGCTGATATGAAGTGAGGGGAGATGTACAAGAATATACTTGCAGATAGTACCCACTTGACCTGGCTTCAATGGCTAGATGATCAGAACTCGACTAAAAGAAGAAAGGATAGGGAAAAAAAAAAAGGGTAACCGGCTACAATTTGATGAACTTTACCTATACTTATGGATGTAGTAGCTCAAAAGAGGGAACAAATCTTTACAGCGAGGATCACTCCCACCCCTTCGGTACAAAAGGTTGATATGGATGGGCAACTTAGACATTGGCTACCCAAAATAAGGGGACAAGAAGTGATTGGCTACAAGCTTTCAAGATGGAGCCTA
>NW_006408530.1:94756-105932 GCF_000296735.1 Chrysochloris asiatica | reverse complement strand
GATGCATGGAAGGGATTGTAATCATTGCAATGAAACAAAATATAATAGGATGAATGTAAAGCTGATGTTCTCCCATGTAAACCCACATAATTCACAATAAAAACTTAAAAAAACAAAACAAAAAACAATAGAAGGTACAATTGATTCTGTGTGGTCTAAATGAGAGGAAAGGAGGGTTTTTTTTCCCACATGAATTCATGGATAAGCAGTGATATTAGTTCTACTTTTTTCTTTGCTGTCATTTCTAGACTGATTTTTAGTTGTGGGGGAGATCCAGTGCCAAAATCCAGCATTCTCCTGTTTAACTTCTTTTTGAAGATGTATGCGCTATATATAATCTTTTGATAGTGATTGTGTGCTTCAGAAAATAATTTCTGAGTTCTTTGTAACAGACTAATAACTTAGCTCAAAAAAAGGCTTCAGAAACTACTCTATTATCCTTTCAATGTAGAAATGAAAATCTAGAAGAATTCTGTGAAATATTAAGAGGGACCACAATATAAGCTACCCAGCTGAATTCTTCTTTCCCTCATAGATGGCCTGGAGTATCTACCTAATGACAGCCATCAGGTGCTCTGAATACTCTCTTCTGATGATTAACCTTTGGGATGCCTAAGATCATCCTGATAGGTTTTAATGCTTCAAAATGCAAATCTGGCCATCTGGGATGTCCAAGTAGATAATTTTATCACTAATCAAAATTAATGATTCATACAGAATTTTTAAAAATAAAGTATTGCATTTTTCTTTTCTCCTGTTTTGTGTTTGAGATTGTCTATCAATCTATCTATCTATCTATCTATCTATCTATCTATCTATCTATCTGCCTATTTATTTCTCTATCTACATCAATATATACACATACACATGAGGGTAAGTTAAAAAAAAAGAGTATTGCTACAAAACAATTTGATGTTTTTGTTGTTATAGACCATTAAGCTGAATCTGAATCATTGTTGTTATCTCACAGAGCCATATCAGTACTCCCAGCTATACTGTTAGTTGTTACTGTTAAGTACCACTGAGTCAGTTCCAACCTATAGTGACCCTGTATAGGGTTTCCAAGGAGAGGCTGGTGAGCTTGAACAGCCAACCTGAAGCTCAAATCGACTTTGCAGTCCAGCGCATTAGTGCTGCCCCAGGATTCCATATATAGTGTTTATAAGGTTGTAAATCATTATGAAAGCAGAAAGCCTCATCTTTCTCTCGTGGAGTGGCTGGGGGGTTTGAACTGCCAACCTTGTACTATATGGTGGTGATGTGCCATGGAGTCGGTTCCTACTCATAGTGACCCTGTACAGGGTTTCCAAGGCTATAAATCTTTACAGGAGCAGAAAGCCTCAGCTTTCTCCTGCAGAATAGCTGGTAGTTTCGAACTGCTGACCGACTCATAACCACTACGCTACCAGAGCTCCTTTGTACTATATGGAGTCATAAAAACCTTTATCAAGCAAATATATCAAAATGTGAAACTATTGTTTTTCAACGTAGTCTCCATCTTGGTCTATATACTTCTGAAGGAGGTGTTTCTATCTCTGTAAGACTTCCTTGAAGATTTCTGAGCTCTCCAATTTACACCACAGCAAAACAACAGTTTGGGATCCTTGAGGAATTCAAATTGTGTTCCTTTTAAATGTTTTTTTGAGTTTGGGGTGAAAAAAAAGTCTAAAGAGGAGGGGTCATGACTATAAGGTGGATGGGGTAAGGTTTCCCAAGGAAATTCTCTGAGACAGTCCTTGCTACCCTCAGAAAATTAACAGGTATATTGTTGTTAAGAGAAAAAAATTCTTGGCACAATTTTCCTGGTCTTTTTCTCACTAATACAGTTTCTCAATTGTCTTAAAACTTCTTCATAATTAGCCCCCATAATCATCTGGTGTCCTTTGAGAAAAATCTATCAAGGTTACTCCTTTGGAATCCACAAAATCAGTTGCCATAATCTTCTGAGCTGACTTCTCTCTCCTGAATTTCACTCGCTCAGCAAATCCCTTTAGAAACCACTGTTTTGATTGTTACTTTTTATTGTGAGTTTACCCTAGTGAAACTAAGACAAGTGTATTACTAAGAAGTTATTTGCAGCCATCCACTGATCACAGGGCTATGTTTAAATTTATTGTTTGAAATAAACCTGTGCATGTATAAACTGGAACCCTAGCAGTAATACTATTTCACTTCCTCTCATGTGTGTATGTTTCTATTACATATATATCACATTGTTAGTGGAGATAGTATAAAAGTAGATTTCCAAAATATATCACGTAAGAATCAGCCACAGTGACCAAAGAGAAGGAAAATGGGAAGTGGATTATTGGGGTCCTGGTATAGCACTATAGGATAAGCACTGGACAGTTCATCCCAAGATTGGTGCTTCAAACCCAGCAGTCACTCCTCCCAAACCCAATACAAGAATCACACAATTGGTGATTTAAACCTAGTAGTCACTCTTCCAAAACCCAACACAAGATTGCTATGAGTTGGAACCAATTCAACAGCACTTAACAACAACAACAAAAAGTGTATCAGTCAAGATAGACTACACTGTGCTAGGATACCAAGTAACCTCAAATTTTCAGTGGCTTCACATACCAATAATTTATCTCTCAATCATGCTATCTGTGCAACACAGCTTTGTATGTAAAACTGGTAGGGGGTGAGGTTACTCAGTGAGTGAGACAGTCAGATATTTCACCTCAACATATGCTTTAACAAGAACCATGGAAAGGAAAAGCATGAGGTGAACGGTGCATTTCGTGTTAAAGCTTCTGCCTGGAAATGATACAAATTTCTACTTGGTTCAAGTCATTTAGCAAAGCAAGTCACATGGATAAGCCTAAAGTCCATATAAATCATTTAAAGAAAGAATTCTAGAAGGAAGGATGTAAGAAATACTTGGTGACACAAAACTTTCCTCAAGGCAGAGCTGAAATGATTATGAAAGCCAAATTATTTCCCCTAATTTTAAGGGGCAGGAGCCAGAATTGTGGGATTGTCATGAAAGAGAAAAGGATCAAACTGTTTAGTGGGCAAATCAATAACAACCCAAGGACATATGGGCAGAGTAAAAAGAGAGCGTCTATATAGGCTTCTCTGTCTCACAGTATATTTTGCTTCTTAACTGCATTTTAATTCTTTGCCCTCCCCCCCTCCAAAAAAAAAAGTCTTCTTAACGTGGAAGGGCAAGACTGAGCCAGGGGATAAATGTCTACCATTCTACTGCACCCCATTTTATAACTGTGGACCCCACAGTATATTAGCAAATAAAATTGCATTTTCACCAAATTTTAAAAGTAACAAGCACCTCGTTGTTGTTGTTAGGTGCCATGGAGTCGGTACCGATCCATAGCAACATTATGCACAGCAGAACGAAACACTGCCCGATATTGTCCTGGGCCAACCTCAGTACTGTTGCCACGCTTGAGTCCATCGATGCTGCCACTTGGCCAATCCATCTCCTTGGGTGTCTTCCTCTTTTTCTCTGACCCTCCAACTTACCAAACATGATATATTTCTCCAGCGACTGGTCCTTCCTGGCAATATGTCCGAAGTATGAGCACCTTAGGTAACCTTTTTGATTAACAACACGGTTCATCATGAGGAAAGGAATTATATACAGAACTGGGGAGGGAAACTACCCAGTCAGGACAAAAAACTTTTTTCCAGTGTAACAGATAGAACGTAAGAGGGAGTGAGACCACGTACAGAATAGAACACATGATAATTAGATAGAGACACTTCTGTGTCTTTGCTATTAACACATTAGCCTTCCCAGTTTAAATCATTATAACATTGGGCAACTGTATATGAAATATCCATATTTTTAGGTATTAGAAGCAAGAAGTACAGGATTGTATAATACACAAGGAAAGGGAAATAGGCAAAATAAATCCACGATATCTCTCTTTCTTTTCCTGGAGGCATTTTCTAGCCTGCAGTGCTGGGAAGAAAAACTGAAATAGGCATGGTAGTTTCACTGAGTTCAAGAGAAAGAGCTTAGGGGTTGTGGGACAGGGTACTGGAGAAAAGAAAACTGTGTAATGAAGAAACTCCAGATACCTATATAATTTTTTTGAACAATGAAGTGTTTGGCATATTACTATGATGATCATACACAAGCAAGACTTCATGAGGCGGGGCACGGAATAACTACTAGGGAAATAATAATTACCTAGAAAAGAATCACCAGGACTGAGACATGTTCAAGTCAAAGTAACATCTGGACATTCAATAGAGTGCTCAGAAAGATCACTTCTTAGTAAGTAAGGCAGCTATCCCAGACCAAGAGAAAAGGTTATTCTAGACCTACCCTATTAAATTTTTAAAAATAAGCCTTAAAAGGATCCAAATGATCTGCAAGCAAAGAAACTGTTTACTTCTACTACTACAATAAAACAGCCTCAGCACATTATTAAAATAGGTATTAAAATCCAGATTCACAACAGTGTATACTTACAATGTCTAATCCGTTAAAATTTAGACCTTGATACAAGTGTGGCACAGTGGGTTAATGTGCTGGACTGTAAAGCCGATTTGAACTATAAGGTTAGTGGTTCAAGCTCACCAGCTGCTCTTTGGAAACCTTATACAGGGTCGCGGAGTTGAAACCAACTTGACAACACTTAGCAACAACAACCTTAGCAGGATAACCTGACATAGGTGACATAGGAATACCTCAAGATCCTAAAGATGATGAAAGTAACAGTCAAGAACAAAAAGGAGCTACTTTCAAAAAGTCAAAATCTTAAAACTAGAAATATGACAAGAGTACAAATAGGTAATCTTAAAAAGAAAAATGAAAACTACTAAAACAAACCAAATGGAAATTCCAGAAATAAAAATAAAATCTAACTAACATGAAAACTGCTGTAATTACATGTTTAAAACGATTTTATCTTTTGGCTAGCTATTCTATTGTTCAAACCCATACAATAAATTTATTTTTTGTTCAAATATTCCAGTTTAATTATAGAATTTCCATATTTGAATATATCTTCCTTTTCTATCATCATTCATATCCACGTTTTTCCTTCAATCATTTTGCTTGTAGCGGAGTCTTTACGTGCCTCTGTTTTCTTATTATACTTAACATTTTTCTGCTTCTTTCCCCTCTTAGAAATTTCTTATCAGATGCTGCGTGTGTCAGTGTTAAGCTATTGAGTGTCTGTATTCTGTTGTGTCTCCTTAAAAAATATCATTTTTTTGGTTTGTGTTGGCAATTAAGTTATTTGCAGATAACTAAAAGGAGCTTTGGTAGTGTAGTGGTTATGAGTTGGTCTGTTAACCTCATGGTCAGCAGTTCGAAACTACCAGCAGTTCCATGGGAGAAAAATGAGGCTTTCTGCTCCTGTGAAGATTTACAGACTCGGAAACCCTATTCAGGTTGCTATGAGTAGGAACTGACTCTATGGCACATAACCACCACCACCAAAAGCACAGAACTGTGAACCACAAGGTCGGCAATTTGAGCCCACAGGCCTCTCTGTGGGAGAAAAAGGAAGCTTTCTGCTCCTGCAAAGATTTGGTGTTGGTGTTGTGCCATGGAGTCGGTTCTGACTCAAAGTGACCCTGTTTAGGGTTTCTGAGGAGCAGCTGGTGAGTTTGAATCACTGACTTCGTATTTTAAACAGACATTAGTATTTTTCTTTTGGGCTCTATCCTGGTTGGAGTTATTTCAACTTCTTGAATGGCTATCATCTCACCTCAGCATTAATAGCAACATTCAAGAAAACAGAAAACAGCAAACACTGGCAAGGGTGTGGAGAGACTGGGACCCTTCTACACTACTGATGGGAGTGTAAAATAGAACAACCACTGTGAAAAACAGTATGACGCTTTCTTAAAAAGATGGAAATAGAATACCATATGACCCACAATCTCTTTACTTGGCATATATCTTCAAGAAGTAAGAGCAAAGACAGGAATAGCTGTATACACACCCATGTTCATTGTTGCTCTATTCACAATAACAAAAAAGATGGAGAAAGTCTAAATGTCCATTAACATAGAATGGCTAAACAAACTTTGGTATGTGCACATAATGAACACTATGCAAAGTTGAGGAATAACAATGAATAAACCTGAAGGCATTGTTGTTGTTATCAAGTGCCTATGAATAGGTTCTGACTCATGACCCTGTACTGGGTTTCTGAGGAGTTGCTGGTGGGTTTGAATTACTGACCTTGTGGTCAGCAGTCCAGTGCTAATCCTACAACACTGGACATCAGGGCTCTTATGATGAGTCGAATTAATCAATCATGGAAGGATAAATATTATATAAGACCACTATTATAAAATAGTAAGGATTTTCATGCTAAAAGAAACATTCTATGATGGTTACTTGGGGTGGGAAGGAATGGAGAATTGAAAAATAATAATATTGTTATAATGTTACAGTTATGGAGTCCTGGTGTGGTGCTGTGGGTTAATGCACTAGACTGCAAAGTCATTTTGAAACACAAGGTTGGCGGGTCAAGCTCACCAGCAGCTCCTCATACACTTTATACAGAGTCAATATGGTTCGGAACCAACTCAATGGCCCCTAGCAGCAACAACAACAACAACAATGGCAACAACAACAACAACATTATAGTTAAGAAGTTAGGATTCAATATCAGAGACTCAAGTTGTAATTTTCGTTTGTTTTCATTTTGATATTTGTATATATGTATGTATATGTGTGTGTCTGTATTTTTGGAACTTCTGACATTTATAAATTGATTAACTGTAAAAAAAAAATCAAATATTTAATATTTGCTAATTAATTCAGCTTCTACCAGCAAGCTATTTGCTTGGTCTTCTGGGGTTTTACCTTAAACAAGTACAACTTAGTATTTAGCAATAGAAATAATAAGATTTTAAAGGATATTTCTGGTGATTGGTCTATACCTCATCTTCAGTGATTACTTTGTATATACTTCAATATAAAATAAGAGACACTTATTTTGATATATTTAAATTAACAATTGAAAGGTCATATTGAAGTTAACATTTGTAATGGTATACTTATGAATAAACTTAACAAATATGTAAGAGATATACGCTGAAAGTGAGAAAAAACAGCAGAGAGAAATTGAAGAATACTTTGAAAAACACAAAGATCTCTTATGATTATGAATTGGAAGAGAATGTTAAGATATCAACTTTTTTCAATGCATTTCAATCAAAATCTAGAATGATTTTCATAAAAATTGACACACTGATTTTAAGCTAGTCAAACAATTGTGGAAAAGAGCTAAACTACTAATCTGCCTAATTTCAAGCGCCAATGTAATCAAATATAATAAGACACTGTGCCATGAGGATAAAAAAGGTTAGGCAAAATAAAGATCCCAGACCGAGATCAGCACTTCTAGTCAATAAATTTTGACCAAGGAATTTGAGCATTTCAATGGGAAAAGGAAAATCTTTTCAATAGTGATAAAAACACTCAACAAAGTAGGAATTGAAGGGAAATTCCTCAAAATAATTAAGAACATATATTTCTCTTATTGGAGAGAAACTGAAAGCCTTCTCCTTGTGAACAGGTATCAGACAAAAATGCCCTTTATCACCACCACTATTTCAATATTGTTTTGGACGTCTTAGCCAAAGCTATAAGGCCAGATAGGGAAATTAAAGGCATCCAAATTGGTAAAGAGGAAGTAAAATTGGTCATCTAGAAATCTTGCCGTGGTGCTGTAGGATAAGCACTGGACCACAAGGTTGGGTTGAACCGCAAGGTTGGGGGTTCAAACTCACCAGCCACTCTTTGAAAACCCTGTGCAGGGTCGTTATGAGTCAGAACCAACTTGATGGCACTAAACAACAGCTAGGAGCTCTGGTAGTGCTGTGGGTTAAATGTTGGGCTTTTAACCTCAAGGTTGGGAATTCAAACATACCAGCACTCCTAGGGAAAAATATGAGCTTGTTTGCTCGCATAAAGATTTATAGTCTCTGAGACCCTATATAGCATTACTCTGATGAACTTGGTGTGGCACTGTAAGATAAGCACTAGCCCTCAAGGTTGGTTTGAACCCCCAAGGTCAGCAGTTGTAACTCACCAGCCACTCCTTGGAAACCCTATACAAGGCCCGAGTTGGTGACACTTAACAACAACATTATGGTAGTTGTTAGGTGCTGTAGATTAAGTTCCAACTCATAGCAATCTATGTACAATAGAATGAAACATTGCCCAGGCCTATGCAATTGCTGCATTTAAAACCATTGCTGCTGCTTTGCCAATCCATCTCCTTGGCGGTTTTCCTCTTTCTCACGTACCCTCCACTTTACAGACCACTATGTCCTTCTCCAGAGACTTGTTCTCCTGATAAAATGTTCAAAGTATGACAGCAGAAGCCATCCTGGCTTTCAAGGAGCCTTCTGATCTTACTTCGTCCAAGACACATTTGTTTGTTTTTCTGGTAGTCCTTGGTACTTTTAACATTGTTTTCCAACACCATAAGTCAAATGCATTAATTTTTCTAGGGTTTTCCTCATTCATTGTCAAGCTCCCATATATATGTGAGGCTATTGATATTACCATGGCTTGGTTCAGGCACGCCTTAGTCCTCAATTTGACATCTTTGTTCTTGAACACTTTAAAGAGGTCTTGTGCAGCAGATTTGCCTAATACAAAACACCCTTTACTTTCTTGATGGTAGTGGGTACTAGGAAAATTAGTAAACATTCTATAGACTAGGAGAAAGTGTTTATGGTTTTGTATGTGATAAATTCCTTATGCCAAAACATATAAAGAAGTCTTACAAGTCAGCAGCAAAAGAAGAAAGAACCCAATGAAATAATGGATAGTAAATTCATAAAGAAAGATAAAGAAATGGCTAATAGATACATTTATAAGTATTTAACATTATTATTCAGACAAATATCAATTCAAACCATAAAATGTTAACACTGCAGACCCAATTTTAAAAAAATTGATACCACCAAATTTTGGCAAGAATCTAATGCAATAGTATGCATTGCTAATGGGAACATAAAATGGTAGAATGTGAAATTTTCACTTTGGAAATTGACCGAAATAGTTTCATACAAATTGAAAAAAACACCACTCTGTTGTTTTCAGTCCTGTTGCTGTTGGGGGTTATCTAGTCAATTTTCAACTCACAGTGACGTATCATAACAGATTAGAACTGTCCTGTAGGATTTTCTAGCTTGCGTCTTTATGAAAGCAGATTGCCAAGTCTTTTAGCTGTAGAGTTGTTGAGTCAGTTCGAACCACCACTAACCTAGCAATTAGACCCGGAGGCATTTCTCCAAGACAAGTGAAAACACATTTACAAAAAAATAAAAAACAAAAAACTGTGTACAAGCATGTTGGTAGTGACTCCTAGCTGTATACCCAAAAGACTTCAAAGCAGAAACTCAAATAGTTCTTGTTGTTGTTGTTGTTGTGTGCCGTGGAGTCGGTTCTGACTCATAGTGACCCTGCACAGGGTTTCCGAGGCTGTAAATCTTTACAGGAGCAGAAAGCCTCATCTTTTTCCCGCGGAACAGCTGGTAGTTTCGAACTGCTGACCCTGTGGTTCGCAGCCTGATTCGTAACCACTACGCTACCAGAGCTCCTTAAATAGTACTTGTACACCAATATTAATAGTTGCACTATTCTCAACAGCTGAAAGATGAAGCCAACGTAATTGCCCATTAATGGATGAATGAATAAACAAAATATGGTGCATACATACAGTGGAATACTACTCAGCGAACAAGAGAAATGAAATTCTGATACATGCTACAATATGGATGAAACTGGAAGATTTTATGCTGAACAAATAATTCAATGAAAAAGAACAACTATTGTATGCTCTCACTTATATAAAAAGACACGAAAAAGCAATATAACATATAGAGACAAAAGTTTGTTAATGATTATCAGGGACAGGTGGGAGGGGGAAATGAAGAGCTGTTGTTTCAGTCACATTGGTTAAAGGTGGGGTTTCATAGCAGATTACTGTAATTACTCTTAGTAAATAGTACTCCTGTAAAATGTTGAATGGAGCCTAGGGTTGGTGTTCTAGGGTAGGCACTGAACTGCTAACCTCAAGATCGGTGGTTCAAGTACACAAGCTGCTCCTTGGAAACCCTTTACAAGGTTACTATGAGTTGAAACTAACTCAACAGCACTTAACACATCAAAATGCTGAATTGGCAGAAGTTGTATGAGATGTATTTATTTATAACAACAACAAAAAAGTAGCTGTTAAGATTGCTTATGCACAACCAAATACCTCATGGGATTAGGTTCCACGGCTTGGAGATTTGGGTCATAGTGTCTTGGAATATCCCAGAAACTAGTTTAATAACTTGTTTAGTGCTTCTGTTCTACCTCCTAGTTGGTTGCATAGTGGTTAGGATCTTAAAAAGGCAAGAGGCCATCCAAGTCATAGCATAGTCTCTATTCACTTGGAACAACAGAGAAAGATGGAAGCCAGAAATTGGAAGAGGATATAAACTGTGTGGCTAACTGCCTTGAGAGGATATAAACTGTGTGGCTTACTGCCTTGAGAGGATATAAACTGTGTGGCTTCTTTTGCCTTGAGATCAGAACTGAATGATGCCTAGCTACTATTACTGAACACTTTGATTAACGATTCTATAGAAGAATTCTGATCAAAATGAGAAAACTGTAGGCCATAATTTCAAATTTTTATGGAATTCAGCCTTTCTCGAGTAATGGAGACTGTATGAACCTTGCAAACTATTGTCCTGAGATAACCTTTAAACAGTAAGCCAAATACATCTTCTAAAGTCTTAATTAAACCAAATAGTACTTTAACTTAGCTTAGTAAAGAATGTCTGTCTTGAAATTATGCTATTTTGAGAGCTATTTATATGAGTCAAAATGAGAACAGCAACTCAGAAGATAAGCTAGAAACTTTAGGGGGCAGGGAGTTCATGTGACTTGTTGTTAAGTGCCATCAGAGGAATAATTCAGAAAAGAGGGTTGAGAATGGCTGCCTAACTGGAAGAACGTAATCAATGCCACTGAAACATACAGGGAGACACTGCTGAAATGGAGGATGTTTTGCTGTGCATATTCTCAACAACAACAGGAATCATAAAATCAGTTGTTAAAAAGAGAGAATGGCAGACTGTTGAGAGTAAGGAGACCATGGGTAAGGAGACTATATGTGAAGATTCATTATACTATTGTGCTTACTTTATATTTGAAAATTCCCACACA
>NW_006408530.1:81911-93876 GCF_000296735.1 Chrysochloris asiatica | reverse complement strand
CATTGAAAAGAGAGGGTCACCACTAACCTTTCTGGGGTGATGAAGATGTTATAAATATGGATGTGGGTTATACAGGTATTTGAAATTGCCCCAAATTATAACAATATATTAAAATCTGTGAATTGTCTGTGCACACACAAATACATATGCTGTTATTGGGTTCAGTCAAGTCAAATCCACCTCACAGTGACCCCGTGTGACAAAATAGAATTGCTTCCTAGGTGTTCCTGGGTTGTAATCTTTATAGGAACAGTCACCAGGTGTTTTCTTCCATGGAGCTGCTGGTGGGTTCAAACCACCAATCTTCTGATTAGGAGACAAGTACATAGTCATTGTACCATCAGGGATCTTGGTTCATGTATTATTGTTGTTATGGGCTATGGAGTCAGTTCAGACTCATTGAACCCCTCGACAGGGTTTCCAAGGCTGTAATTGGCGGAGCATAAAATTTCACAGAGTGTCGACTGGTGATTTCCAACAGCTTACCTTGCATCTAGTATCCCAACAGTAACCCACCATCCCTCCACGGTCAGACATACAGTTTTAGTGTGTGTATTGTTGAGTCAGTTCTGACTTATAGTGACTAGGAATGACCGGTAGATTTGAACTGTCTATCTGACACCACAAGTTTCACAAACAGAGTAGATATCGTAAAATACCATTTATAGTAAGAAAGAAATAAACAAAAGGAAAATTAAAGAGAGAAATTTATAAACCTCAGGTGACACAGACTACAGGCCAGAGTCTTTTCCCAACTTTCTTGAATTGCTGACATTTGTAAGGCCTTGAGTCTATCTTCTTAGGAAGGAAATGAACAGTGATCATGTAAAGAAACAGGAAACCCCAAATGAATCTTTACCCACTATTTCTGGTGCAATTACAACAATCAAACAAAAACAAACATAAAAACCAATACATAGATGCCAAGATATATGTGTGAAAAAAAAAGTAATCTAAGAAAAATTCTGTTAAAGGATCAAAAGAGCAGAAAAATGGAAAAATAGAAAGTGAAAATAAGATGACAAATAAATCCAAACATGTTAGTTAGCACATTATTTTTAAAGTGATTTTAATATTTCAGAATAAAATAAACTGATTAAAAATTATATGACTGATTTTTCTAGCTACATAAAACAGAATAGAGTAGTACAGAGTAAAAACATATATATGTTTATATATATATAGTGACGTGGGTTAATGCAAGACTGAAAAGCCATTTGAACTGTAAGGTCAGCAGTTCAAGCTCACCAGCTGCTTCTCAGAAACCCTATACAGAGTCACTATGGGTTGGAACAGACTCGAGGGCACTTCACAACAACAACAACAACAAATATATATACATATATATCCTGGTGTGGCTCTGTGGGTTACTGCACCAGACTGCAAAACCGTTTGAACTGCAAAGTTGGCAGTTCAAGCTCACCAGCTGCTCCTCGGAAACCCTATACAGAGCTGGGATTGAAGAAAAATCAGTTAATACATGATATTGTGAAAACTGTTTATAAAAAAAAAAAACTTAAACGGAATCTTTGCCTGACACCATAAACAAATCAAAGCCAGATAAAATTAGAATTTTGTGAAGCCATTAAAACTTTACAAAGAAAATGTCTGAAGGTAAGTAACAGAGTATTGCTACACAATCTGAGAAACTTGTGAAGCTACTGTTTATCTATAGAGCATTCATGTAGGTCTATATGCTTCTGAATGTGTTGCTTCCATCTCTCTAACCCTTCCCTGAAGAAGTCACTCTTTTATTTATACCACATCAAAATGGAAGTTTTGACATTCTTGAGAGACTCAAATCATGGTCCCTTTAAATGCTGCCAGTTCACACCTACAAGTTGCTCCAAGGGAGAAATATGAGTTTTTCTGATCCCTTAAACATTTGCAGACGAAGAAGTCCTAAGGAGCACTTCTGCTTTGTCTTATAGGGTTAATAATCAGAGTATGGAATGTGTGATATATGAATCCTGGAAAATTTTAAGTTATCAAAAATGAAATGGAATGCATAAAAATTGATATCCAGGCATTAGTGAGCTGAATTGGACTGGTACTGACTATTTTGAATTTGACAATCATCTGGTTTACTATGCCAGTAATGACAAATTAAAGAGGAATGTTGTTGCATTCATTATAAAAAAAACATTTCAAGACCCATCTTGAAATATAATGCTCTGTGTTAGAACACTATTCATATGCCTACAAGGAATACCAGTTAATACCATTACTGTTCAAACTTATGCAACAACCACTAAAGCCAATGGTAATGAAATTGAAGAATTCTACCAACTTCTTCAGTTTGAAATTGATGACATGCAATCAAGATGTACTGGTAATTACTGTGACTGGAATGCAAAAACTGTGAATAAAGAGGAAGGATAATTGAAAGAAGGTGGCTTTGGTGATAGAAACAATGATAGAAATTGCAAGATAGAATTTTGCAAAACCAATGACTTCTTCTTTATAAGTACCTTTTAAAAACAACATAAAAATGACTGTACACATGGACCTCACCAGATGGAATACATAGAAATCAAACTGACTACAGTTGTGGAAAGCGACAGTAGCAAAGCTCCGTATCATTAACCAAAACCAGTCCAGGGGCAGACTGTAGAATAGACCATCAATTACTTGTATGCAAGTTTAGGCTGAAATAAAATAAAATCAAAACAATACAGGAGAGCCATAATTTGGCCTTGAACATATCCCACCTGAGTTTAGACATCATCTCAAGAATAGATTTCATGCATTAGATACTAATGACTGGAGACCAGAAGAGTTGTGGGACGACATCAAGAACATCATACAGGAAGACAGAAAAAGGTCATTGATAAGACAAGAAAGAAGGAAAAAAACATACTAGATATGTAAAAACAAATGGAAGATATGAGGAGATAAAAGAGCCAAAAATAAATTTTCAAAGGAGAGCTTGAGAAGACAAAGGATGTGCGAAGACCTGAAGTTAGAAAACCCAGAGGAAAGAACATACTCATCATTTCTCAAGTTGCAAGACCTGAAGAAAAAGCTTAGCCTCAACTTTAATATTTAAGGATTTTCTGGGTAAAATATTGACTGATCCAGAATGCATCAAAAAAAAAAATGGAAGTAATGTATAGAGGCACTGTATCAAAAAGAAATGATTTATGCTCAGCCATTTAAAGAGGTAGCATATGATCAAGAATCAATGATACTGAAGGAAGAAGTCCAAGGTACACTGAAGGTATTGCCAAAGAACAAGGGAATAAATGGAATACAAATGGAATCTTTCAATAAACTCATGCAACACTGGAGGCACCCATTCATCTATGCCAAGAAATTTGGAAGAGAGCTACCTGACCAACTGACTGGAAGAGATCCATATTTGTGCCCATTCACCAAAGAAGTGATTCAACGGCATGCATAACTCATCAGACAATATCATTTACACCACATGCAAATAAAATTTTGCTCAATAAAATTAAAAAATGGTTGCAACAGTACACTGATAGGTAATTGCTAGAGGTTCAAGTCAGTTTCAGAAGAAGATGTGGGATGAGGTCTATTATTGATGATGTCAGATGGGTGTTAGCTGAGAGCAGAGAACACTAGAAAGATGTTTACCTGTGCTTTATATGCAAAGACTTTTGACTGTTGGTCATGACAAGCTATAGACAACACTGTGGATAATGAACATCCCAGAACACTTAATTGTGGTTATGAGGAACTTGCACATAGACCAAAAGGCAGTCGTTCTGACAAAATAAGGAGATAATGAATGTTTTAAAATCAGGAAATGTGTGTGTCAGAATTGTATTCTTTCATCATACTTATTCAACTGTATGCTGAGCAAATGATCCTAGATTATTTTAAAAACACGGCATCAGGATTAGAGGAAGTCTCATTAACAACCTGCAACATTGCTTTCTGAAAATGAAGAGGGCATAAAATACTTACTGATGAAAATCAAAGACCACAGGTTTCAATGTAGACTGAATCTCAACGTGATGAAAACAAAAATCCTCAGCACTGCACCAATAAGTAACATCATGATAAATGGAGAAAAGATTTAAGTTGTCAAAACTTTATTTTCTTTGGATCCACTATCAACATTCATGGAAACAGCAGTTAAGAAATCATTAATATTAGGAGACTCTACTGCACAAGATTTCTTTAATGTGTTCAATACCAAAGATATAAGTATGAGAACTAAGGTGTGCCTGACCCAAGCCATGGTATTTTCAATAGCAAAATATGCATGTGAAAACTCGACAATGAATAAGGGAGAATGTAGAAGAACTAATAGATTTGAGTTATGGTGTTGGAGAAGAATATTAAGACTACCATGGACTGCTAGAAGAACAAACAAATCTGTGTTTGAAGAAGTACAACCAGAATACTCCTTAGAAGCCTGGATGGTAAGACTTCATCTTTCATGCTTCAGACACATTATCAGGAGGGACCAGTTCTTGGAGGAGGACATCATACTTAGTAAAGTGGAAAAGAGGAAGACCCTCAACGAGATGGACTGGCACAGTGGCAGCAGCAATGGGTTCAAAGTTAATAATGAATGTGAGGATGGAGCAGGATAGGGCAGTGCTCTAGAAATAATCTGATTGTCAACTGATAGGTAAATTTATTAATAACTAACTTATACACTGCAACATAAGCAGAAGTAAAACAAATGAACTATTGGTATATGCATCAGCATATAAAAAATTCATGAATGTAGTACGATGAAAAAAGCAAGTTGCAGAAAAATGCATAAGCTATGGTAACATTTACATAAGTCCAGGAACCTGCATAACTGAACAATATCAGCATCTCCCTCATATTATCAATAAGTGGAGCTGAATTTCTTTTGCCTGCATTAAAAGAACTTCTGACTAGTAAGGTGGGGCCTTAAAAGAAGACAGGGAGATGAAGAGAGATACAAAGAGAACTCAGAAGTTTGGACAGGTGCCCATGAGGTATGAAGATAGTCCAAAGGTCCATCCATTGTCATTGAGTCTATTCCAACTCAGTGACTCTATAAAGCAGTGTAGAACTTCCCTGTAGGGTTTTCACAATAATCTTATGGGAGCAGATTGGCCTTCTTTCTTCCATGGACTGATGGGTTCAAATTGCTGACCTTTCAGTTAGGAGCCAAGTGCTTAACTATTGTTCCATCAGGACTCCTATTCCAAAGGTAGTAGATGTAAATTTGTCAAGGTTCAGAGTCTGGAGAGGGGTGTCTTGACAAGGTCAGTAATGAGAATGGGAGGTATGAGGAAGTAAAGATGCTCAATGCAAAAGTGGTCGGTCTCTGAAGACTCACTTGCCCTATTTCAAAATTTCCCTACTGCAAAAACACATTCAGTCTCTGTTTACATAGTGTAAGGGCAAAGCATGGGAGAAGCTGCAGAAGCAGAGTGGTACCTCAGGGTTTTATGAAGACATGGCTTCTGAGCTTTACTATTCTGGTATCCGGTGTGACGCTGCAGGAAAATGCACTGAACTGCAAGGTCTGTTTGAACTGCAAGGTTGGAGGTTCAAACCTGCCAACTGCTGCTTGGAAGCCCTATTCAGGGTCACTATGAGTAGGAAGTAATTCGATGGCACTTAACAACAACAACATCAATTCTGTTAACAAAGAATTCCTGGTTATGAGGTGGGATGCTAACTTCAAGGTCAGCAGTCCACATCTACCTGCCTCAGAAACCTTATACAAGTTTCTATGAGTCAGAATGAACTCCATGACACTCAACCACTAACATTCTGTTAACAGTAGCCAATCTGTAAGACCAGGACGTAATTCTACCAGTATATTTGCCCTTGGGAGGGTCTTCCATCATCAAATTATTTTCCAATTTGAGGGAAGTGAAATTGACAGGAGATGTAGAATTTGGAAAGAGTCCAGACGTAATCAACAAAATTCATGAAATTGCTAAAAAATAGGACCTCTGAGGATAGGTTAAAGGAATTGGACTTTTTAACCTAGACGAGAGGAAACCCGAGGGTGATATAACTTTGGGAATATGAATGGTTATTGTAAGGATGATAGAGACCAGCTGTTCTTTCTGACCACTGAGAATCAAACTGTAGGGGGTGAGTTAAAATTGTAGCGAGTGAGTTATGTTAGCTAAAAAGAACTTCTCAGCATGTCAGACACTTAGATTCTATCTCAAATTATTTTTTAAAAAACTTACAACAGCCTGTTCTGAGAGCTTGCTGACAGGAAAGTTCAGTTTGGGGATCTGTACACAGTCTAAAATTCACATCAGATAAACTCTAACAATGCTCCTATTGTTATTCTGTTTATACTCTTTATTTTCTGACTTTATTAAAAGTTTTGATTTCTAATAGCTCCAGGTAGAAATCTGTGGCCTATGTCACTTTAAATTTATTTAGCACAACTGAAAGAAAGATGGGTTGAATCTTTATTAAATTCTTTTTCTCAGTCTCACAACATATATTTATGCTCCTGTGATTTTATATGGTTTCTGAAATTAGAAATACTTGTAACTTTAATAAAATCCTGTTTTTGTAATTTTTAAAGGGAAAATAATATGAGCTGATTTTATTTGGAACTAACATAGCATTATTAATTCCTATGAAGAAATCACAAAGTAAAAATCAAGTGGAAACATTTTTGTTTTCTAATATAAGTATGGGGGGAAAAAACCTATGTAGAGACATCTTATTCCAAGCAAGTAATATCTGCTTTTCATCATTTCCCACCACAGAAATATAGTTTTTACTGTTCTTCTCTGTGGGTTAGTGAGAAAAACCTGACCCAAAGTCTCAATGCAAACTAAATATTGTTAACCAGTGTAATGAGCTGAATTTCTTAAAAGAAACAACCCCTTAAAGTGCCTCAATTTTTACACCTACATCAGTGAAAATAATGTTGCAAATACTGAGTGATATATGTTGTTTTTGTTATGTGCCATCGAGTTGATTCTGACCCATAGCAACCCTGTATAGGGTTTCTGAGGAGCAGCTGGTGAGCTTGAACCACCAACCTTGCAGTTCAAATGTCTCTGGAGTCTGGTACATTAATCCAGAGCACCACATCAGGACTCCATTGAGTGATATAATTCTTATAAAATACAGATCGTAAAAATTTCTCAGTTAAATTTTACTATTACTAAGGTCAATAGTTCAAAACCAACAGCCGTTTTTAGGAAACCCTATACAGGGTCGCTGTGAGTCAGAACTGAGTCTATAGCACTTAGCAAAAACAATGATAATAGCTATTATTATTGCTATTTTCATGAAAGCAGACAATGGATAACCTTGCTTTGATCTTGAAGGTATTAAAAGTTAGCAAAGACATCAAGGACCCAGTGGGAATAGTCCTGGAAGGTATAAGCAGGTGGTTTGCCTAGGAAATCGTATTTCTTGGGAAACCCCACCTTTCTCTGATTCCTTAGCATGAGTAACAAAGAGTTATAATCCTTATAATCTCATCAGTTTGGAAAATTTCTTTCTTTCTTTTCCTCTTTTTCTATTCCCTCCTCCTCCTTTTCATCTTCTTCTTTAAATTAAACCTAAGTGAAGCAGAATATCGTCTCTCAAAAAACCTATTAGAGTTTGAACCAAGAACTCTAGCTAGTGCTATAAGTTAACTGAAGAAATTCTAAGCAGTAATTTATCTTTCAAAGCTCAAATTAAAAATAACAGATTGATAAGAGAAAAGAAATTGTTAATAATAGATTTTAATTAAAATGAGAAAAGTTTTTGAAAATAAAATCTTTCAAAATTGCAGTATGATCTGGGCATAGGTAACATATTACAGGATGAGAGGGCCGGCTGCTAAATCGATTTTCATTTTATATAGGTTTGAATAAGATACTAGACTAATGCAGAAGTCTTCAAGAAACTGTAAATAAAATCATAGCTACTGTACAATGGTAGCGTAGTGGTTACGAATTGGGCTGCGAACCTCAAGGTTAGCAGTTCGAAACTACCAGCTGTCCTGTGGGAGAAAGATGAGGCGTCTCTATGAGTCAGAACCGATTCCGCGGCACAGAACCACCACCACCACATACAATGAGAAATGTTGCTGCATAAAGTACTAGACCAAAAGATCAGTTTGAACCGCATTTTGGTGGTTCAAACTCACCAGCTGCTCCTCAGCATCCCTATGCAACCTTGCACTTGGTACAATGTATATATTACTTTGCCTAATATTAATAAAATTTGAGATAAAATTATTTCTCATATAGATGGGAAACTGGCTCTAAAAATCATTTTCCAAGGTCAATCAGCTGATGAATTGGGAAACCATAATTTAAATCTTTGTCAGTCAAAATCTTGGCCAGTGATCTTTTCTTCGTGATTCATTTTCTTAAGAACTGATGAGGAAAGGTTTTTTTCTTTTTCCCCCAGAATAAACACTACAAGGGAGATTATGACTTTACAAAGTACAAGGAGATAGGATTGCTCCTAATTTAACATAAATGAGCTGATGCTCTTTTACTATTGATTTCTGGTTTGATTCAATTGTGGTTGAGAACGTATTTTATATAATTTCAATAATTCTAAATTTATTAAAACTTGGTTTATAACTTAATATATGGCCTATTTTAATAAAAGCTCAGTGTACACTTAAAAGTAATGTATATTTTTTAGTAGCTAGGTGAAGTATTATATAAATGTTAATTAGGTCAAATTAGTCCATAGTTTAGGTTCAAGCCAGATTCAGAAGAGGACGTGGAACAAGGGGTATCATTGCTGATGTCCAATGGATCTTGGCTGAAAGCAGAGAATGTCGGAAAGATGTTTACCTGTGCTTTATTGACTATGCAAAGGCTGTTGATTGTGTGGATCATGACAAGCTATGGACAACATTGCAAAGTATGAGTATTCCAGAACACTGAATTATGCTCATGAGGAATCTGTACATGGACCAAGAGGCAATTGTTCGAACAGAACATTGAATGGTTTAAAATTAAGAAAGGTGTGCGACAGGGTTATATTCTTCACCATACTTATTCAGCCTGTATGCTGAGCAAATAATCTGAGAAGCTGGGTTATATGAAGAAAAACATGGCATTGGGATTGGAGGAAGATTCATTAACAACCTGTGATATGCAAATGATACAACCTTGCTAGCTGAAAGTGAAGAGGATTTAAAATACTTACTGATGAAGATCAAAGAGCACAGCCTTTGTATGGATTGCATCTTAATGTAAAGAAAGCAAAAATCCTTATCACTGGACCAAAATACATATAGATATAAGTATAGGCATGGTAGGATTGTTTTCTGCAATGCTGCATAGGGTTCCAAACAGAAGCTGGTGAATTTGAACTACCAACCTTGTAGTTAGCAGTCCAGTGCTGATTGTATTCTCTGAATAACTCCTTTTCCAGTACTTGCCTCATTCTCCTTGAATTCCTGTGTCTGCCCCATCAACTTATGAGCCTGAACTCCTGGCAGAAAACCAAAGAGATAACAGAGCTGGTGTTATTTGTTTTTCTCTTAAGAATTGCCTTCTTGTTCTTGTTGTTGTTGTTGTTATGTGCCATCGAGTTGGTACCAACTTATAGTGATCCTAGGCACAGCAGAATGAAACACTGCCCATTCCTGGGCCAACCTCACTACCATTGCCACACTTGAGTCTATTGATGTTGCCACTTGGCCAATCCATCTCATTGGGGGTCTTCCTCTTTTCCTCTGACCTCCACCTTACCAAAAATGATATCCTTCTCCAGTGACTGATCCCTCCTGACAATATATGCGAAGTATGAGAGATGAAGCCTGGCCATCCTGGCCTCCAAGAAGCACTCTGGTTGCATTTCTTCCAAAACGGATCTATTGGTCCTTTTGGCGGCCCATGGCACTTTCAATATTCTCCTCCAACACACAACTCAAGAACATCAATTTTCTATGGTCTTCCTTATTCACGGTCCAGCTTTCGCACGCATATGAGGTTATTGAAAATACTATGGCTTGGGTCAGATGCACCTTAGTCCTCAAACTGACATCTTTGCTCTTCAACACTTTAAAAAGATCTTGTGCAGCAGATTTACCTAACACAATATGTTGTTTGATTACTTGACTGCTGCTTCTGTGAGTGTTGATAATTGATCCAAGAAGAATGAAGTCCTTGACAAGTTCAATCTTTTCTCCATTGATAAGAATTCTGTTTACTGGGCCAGTGGTGAGGATTTTTGTTTTCTTTACATTGAGATGTAATCCATACCGAAGGCTGTAATCTTTGATCTTCATCAGTAAATGTTTTAAGTCCTCTTCACTTTCAGCAAGCAAGGTTGTATCATCTGCATATCGCAGATTGTTAGTGAATCTCCCTCCAATCTTGATGCCACATTTTTCTTCATAGAATCCAGTTTCTTGGATTATTTGCTCAGTATATATGGGAAGGGATCAAAGAATGCTTTATGGAGAGGAAGATTTTAGAACACGTTTTGAAGAGTAAAAAATGAAGTGTTAAGGGAAGTGGTTTTCCAAGCATAAGTGCCTTATGAAAAAAAATAAGTATAAAATGGAGTGGCTTGAACATAATAGGATTGAAGAGTATGATCTGTAGGCTGGAGGTATAGGCAGACAGAGTCTACATGTATAGTCATGAGTTTAGACTTTGTCCAGTAGTTGAAAGAAGGGCCTTAAGAGGAGAAGTCATGCATTTAGGCAAATAAAAAAAAGAAATTATTTGCTTGTTGTTGTTAAGTGCCATTGTGTCAATTCTAACTCATAGTGACCCTTTACAGGATTTCTAAGGAGCAGCTGGTGGGTTTGAACTGCTGACCCTGTGGGTAGCAGTTGCTATGGTTAAGTGCTGATGAGTGGTTTAAAGTGACCCTGTGTCGGGTTCCCGAGGCTTTTTACATCTTTGTGAGAGCAGAAAGCCACAGTGGCTGGCTGACTCTATCCATGGACCTTGTGGTTCACAGTCCATTGCTTACCTTATGGAGCTACTGTGTGCCACAACACCACACTAGCAGTGTGGAAAATTCATTAGCAAGCATCATGACTGAAGAAATGGTTATTATTTTGCAGTGTTTGTCAAACTGCAGGCAGCAACCCATTAGTGAGGTTAAAAAATCAATTTTGCCTATAAAAATGGAATAGAACAAAAATGTCAGAGTGCATCAAATGAAAAGAGGAAGTAATGTTTTTTGAAATATTTATTTCACGCACATATGTTCAGTTTTAATTATGCATGTGTATAGTGAGTCATGATATAAATATATTTCTTCATGCTGATAAGAAAAAAGTTTGAAAAGGCCAGTGATTTAGAAGACTATTAAAACTATCTAAGCTGAAGATTGCAATGACTTAACCAAGGCATTTAAAAAGTAAATGTATGTTAAGGACCATGAAATGTAGAGCCTACTGAGTTTAGATATCAACAGGGCATGTGGTATTAGGCTAACCAAAGAGTATAGGATGACATCACTGTGTCTAACATCTAACTGGGTGTTTGGTGATGACTTTATCAATGTTAAGTACTAGAGAAGGAGGAATAAGTTTGTGGAGTTACAATATCACTTTGGAATCTTGATGTGGTGCTGTAGTTTAGGCACTGGACCACAAAGTCAGTTTGGACTGCAAAGTTGGTTCTAACATAAAGTCAGCCATTCAAATGCACCAGCCTCACCTTAGAAACCCTATATAGGGTTGCTATGTGTTAGAACAGGCTCAAAGGCACTTAAGAATAGTATCACTTTAAAGGAAAAGTGCAAATACACAAAGGATGAATAGATGCAAACCATGTTTAAGTTTTTATGTAAAATATAACATGGAGTCAACACTATATTTATTACTTTCATCTACTCAGTCCTAAGAGATGAGAAATTACAGGCACAAAAGTGTAATGACAGAATAACCTAAGGGCAGATATATGAAGCAGAGGAACAACCTAAATGAAATCAGACGTTTTCTTCTCAATACATTATTTCTTTTTTTTTTTTTTTTATTTTTTTTATTGAAAAATGTACTTGATGTTGAAGGAAAGTCCATTGGAGAATTTTGATAAAATAT